>NW_015115087.1:0-2010 GCF_001443285.1 Poecilia latipinna
AAATATGAAATTATTTTTAAGTGGTGAGGAGCCAGAAAAAACACGTCTACTCCATACGGTGCTCACTAGCGCCCCCTTGTGCCATTATTAATCTTTATTTATTAGTGTTTGTATAGTTATATAAATATATATTGATATTACTAAATAATTTATTAAATAAATTATGAACGGGTGTGTGCTTTAT
Source organism: Poecilia latipinna (assembly GCF_001443285.1). NCBI lineage: Eukaryota > Metazoa > Chordata > Actinopteri > Cyprinodontiformes > Poeciliidae > Poecilia > Poecilia latipinna. The sequence continues at coordinate 185 of NW_015115087.1, forward strand.
AATATGCTCTTCATACATCGATATCAGAATATTCCATTCCTATTCTATTGTTATAGCCACTAAGCATATTTAAATATGATGAACTATGTATTAAAAACATACTTAAAAATACAATTGTTTATAAATGTAGCTTTGATAGATGTTTGAATATGGTTTACAGTAACAAAAAAGTGTGTTATGATCGATTAAATGCGCTGATACGTCATTGTGCTTGTTAAACACATAACGCTGAGTGGAGTGGTGGACCGCTCCAAGATGGCCGCCCTAAATCTCGTCAGCGACAATAGGCGAGAGCGGTCCATGAGGGTCTATCCTTATATTATGTCTATGTACTGTTTTTCTCTCGCGTTCCGAGAAAAGACTTCCTGTCGTACGCATTTACGTGATGACGTAGGTGCGTGGCGATTACAGCTGCATTGTTGTGGGGGAAGAGAATCCCTAGCTGCCGCTGACCTGTGTCACTTCCTACTGATATTTCGTTGTCCAAACGGTCAGTAGTTGTTCCCATATATACGTAGAACCACAGGAACAATCTCTGTCGCCCTGGATACCAGTCGGTCACTTTTACTCGGTTCAGCTAGAGCCGCGACCGCCGTTGGATGGAACGGCCTGACTGTGGGTTTCACTGCCGCTGCTATCTACAGGCCGCGTCGCCATTGCTACCGTTTCTATAAACTCAGCTCGTGAAAACACAGAGGTAGGTTTTCCTTCGTTTCTTCACCACGTCTTAATTGCTAATTTGTGAAACTCCAGGGAAAATAAAAATAAAAAGTCGCATCCTTCAGTAAAGAAAACAAACTATTTCAGTGGAGTCAGTCTCTTGTTGTGTCGCCATATTTCCTCTCCCCTGTGCTAGCATGGTAACGTTAGCCTAATTCCTGGACGGAGTGTCCTTATGTTTTCAGCTGGCGTCCAGAGAGGCCACGGACTGTCTGGAGGGCATGATCAGATCGTCCTGACTGGTAACTCTGAGACGCTCCGTCTTATCGCAGAGATGACATGTTCTAGATATTGTTTTCAACGCTTTATTTCTTCGAGGTTAGCTCCGGGTCAACTTGGGCTAAGTTGACGTTATTCCGCTACAATTAGCTGAGAGCGGCTTTAGTCAGGGCTCCGCAACCAGTGGAGCCCTCGTTGCGGAGCGACCTTCCTCAGGCGGACCTGGACGCCGGCTGCTCCTGGTTGCTTGGCTTTCATTCATCCAGTGAACGCTTCGTTTCCAGCAGTCAAACAAGGCTTCTTTATTCCTTCAATTAAAGGTGTAGGAACAGTCCTGGGAGAGGCACATTTAAAGCGGAGGCGTTGTGGAAGTTTTTAGAAGCCATGCGTGCTTCCGTGTTGTATTTGCACCCTGTGCAGAGCGCTGTTCAACACATGGCTGACAACACAGTGCTAATGTTGTGACTGTAACTACCAGCATCCGCTCATTGGCGATGCCAACTTGTTTTCTTTCCCTGTCATATTAAATAAAGCACACCAGTGTTGTGGTACTCGAAGTTGGTCTTGGTCTTAAGACCATTTTTTGATGGTCTCGGTCTCGTCTCGGACTCGACCGCATTTGGTCTCGGTCTCGGGCGCTGAGGACTCGGCATTTTATTTCAAGACCAGTCAAGACCGCAACTGTGAAAATATCACTAAACGTGCAGCATTCTGTCCACTTTGTTAACATCTTTGTTTTCAGTGGATGCAAAACGCACCGATTAAAATCCAAGCAACTACGTGTTTCTGTTACTCCCCTCTCCCCTTCCCACCTTTCACTCGTGCAGGCGCTCCAGGACATGCGCAGTGGTTTCCTCTCAGCGGCAGAAAATGTTTGTCTAATCGTC
>NW_015115087.1:6312-40001 GCF_001443285.1 Poecilia latipinna
CCCGTTCTTTGTTCTTGTAATGCTCTGTGTACACTGCATCATTATTTTATTTAATTATGTACGTTGATATTTAATTTTACAAATAACTAAAACACAAGAACGAAAGAGCACGCAGAGCATGCACATTGCTCTTTGATTGTTTTTGTTCAAAGTGGCAGTGGTAATGTCTGCCATGGTGTCAGACTACCTGGCTTCATGTACTGGGATAGAGAGTGAAAACAGTCACGATGAGCGCCTTCTGTTTGGTTACTTCTTGCTTGTTGCTCCTTGGTCAGTGTTCATGGTTGAGCGTTATTTACCGTCAGGGCATTGCCTCAATTGCTATGTTTAATGGTGCAGACAGTGGTGGCTTCTTATGGGCAAATGCCCAGGGCGTTATGTTTTTAGGGATGGCATGAGACCATCACACTTTTCAGCACATAAATGGAATATTTAATATTGGTAAAATGTATTAAGTATTTAATATCTAGGTGTTTTTATGGGAATTAGGATCTTTCAGATTATTTTGAGAAGCAATTTCGATCATATTTTACATTTTATTATATCATGTAGCATGGGCCGCTGGTCTTGGTCTTGATTCGATCTCGACTTCCCTCGGTCTTGGTCTTGACTTGGTCTCGGACCCTAAAAGTCTTGGTCTTGTCTCGGTCTCGATACACTCGGGTCTTGTTCTTGTCTTGGTCTCGGGTTAGGTGGTCTTGAACACAACACTGAAGCACACTTTTAAATATGTGCACAGCCACGTTGATCTTAAAATCCAACTCTTGGAAATTCTCCATGGGTTACATGGAACAACTCAAACCAAAACATAATTACATTTTTGTAGCCTAATATGCCTTATGTCACAATTACACACAAGAATTAATTGATCTGGATTTTCCTCATTAAACATTTTGTTTGTAAATTTCATTTTGTTTTTTGAAATGGAAAATATGGGAACATTAAGATGTGTAAAAAAACAAACAAGAAAACAACAAAAAAACATTGTGCAAACAGCCTCCTTGAGATTAGCTCATAGCCACAGATGCAGCGTAATGTTTGCTGCAGCCTGCTTTGTGTTTTGGTTACTGTTTTCATGGTTTGTTGCCAGGCCAACCACTTACCTCAGGGGTGTTCAGTCCTCAAGATCCTACAACTTTTAGATGCATTCCTGCTCTAACACAACTGAATCAAATGGCTGATTTTCCTCACCAGCAGTCTTTCAGCTCTGCAAAGGCAACACGCCATTCGTTAGATTTAAATGTGTTGGACCAAGGGACACATCTAAAAGTTGCTGTAGGCTGGCCTTCGAGCCTGGATTTGAGGGGAAGTCTTGAAGTAGACTGTGTGTTCAAAGTTTAATTTGTTCTGGTGTGTTTTTTGCAGGTACCCTGTAGTGGGGGTGTATACTAGACAATCCTTGAAGAAAACCTGTTAGAGGCAGCAAAAGACTCGATACTGGGGTAGAGGTTTGCCTTCCAGCAGGACACTCACCATACATATACCTCCTGAGATAGTATGGGACTGTTTAGTTCAAAACTTGTTCATGTTGGAACAGCCTAGTTAAAGACTCAACTAGAGCTAAATCCATTTGAGTCTTTGGTTGAGCTGTTCAGTATATGTACTGTTTGGAATGCAGTAAATATTAGCTAATTGAACAATTACCATCTATTCTGACTCTTGGGTGCATCATTCCCACCAGCCCTGCTTAATCCTCTTTAATCAAACTCCGGGTTTGATTAAAGGGGGAGTTCATTTGGGGAGGTGCGTAATCGAACTGTGATGGAGATGACAAAACAGAATCCTCCAACAGCTAAAATCTGACCACTTCCTTAGAAAAATAAAAAAATTTAAGGAAGTTGCGCTCACTGCTTTCTTCCAAGGTCATAGTTTAGTTTCCTCAAGTGATTCTGTGCAGTGCCATCATAGGCGGGGCGAGTGTTGGGGTGCAGGGGAGATTGTTCAATATTGGTTGGTTTGATACAGTATAGTGTGAAAGAGAACTGCAGAAGCTGAAAATGGAACAAATGTTGCAATTTGGTCACCAGTTCAACCAGCCTTAATGCCAGCAATATAATTGTAGGTTGGTTTGGAACTAAATGTTTGGGAACTTTGTTACTGGTTCTGGTAAAGTCATTACTAAACTGTCACTATATGTCATGGCAACTATTGGTAGCTGCCATGACATATAGTGAAAGGCAGTTCAAGCAGATATATTTTTGCAATGAAATCATGTTGTTGAAATGAAAATGATGAGTTTCATTTAGGGATGCTCTGATCAGGTTTTTTGATGCCGATTCTGATGCTGATCACCCATGAAGCCGATCTCTGTCGATCACTGATCTTTGCCGATCGCCTGGATTGACTGTTTATTTTTCGCGTTAGTTATAAATGATACTATGTGATCTGGCAAAATTAAAAAGTGAAAAATTCACCTAATTAACATAAACATGTAACATACTTGCAGGTACAATACAGCAGCTACTCAGTCAAAAGAACTGAAAAACCTGCAACCAGTTAAACAACATTTAACAGTAAGGCTCTCAGTACCATAAATTATACGAGTCAAATAAGTCCCAACACCTCCTATATCAAATGATGTCTAGAAAAAGAGGGAAACATTCATTCAAAGGTTGCATCAAAATAAACACTCCTAAGTTACTGAATCAAAACTTACTAAATTTAGCTGATTAATGCTGGTTCTGATAGGTTGTTTCTGACTGAGCGGAGTAATTCTGCAGAACACAGGAGGAGGAAAAGGAGATGGATCATTATTTATTTATTTTTTTTCATAAATTATCTCATGTTTGGACATAGCGAAAGTTTTAATATGTGAAATCTTTGTTGTTGTTTACGTTACATGCTGCGACTTTAAGCAGACGTTCCGGGTGGAGCAGAAACGGAGCTCCGTCTGTGAAATATTACCACCAGTACCGCATAGCAGCGGTTCAACAGCGAGAGCAGAACCAGCGTCTTTCACCGCCAGCTCAAAGACTTGAATCGTTTTTCGGGTTATTTGTTTAGCTTTCTGACCATCATGCTAATCCGGGTGAGTGTCGGTAGTTGTGCGCTGCTTTACTGGCCGATCCGGATGTCAATTTTTCCTTGCTTTGAGCCTCGATGTAGCCTAACTGCGTCAAATGCTTGTTTTTTGCAAAATGCATCAACATTTCGCAAAATGTCGATGCAAAATGCATCGACATTTTGCATCAGCGTCAAAATGTTGATGCATTTTGACGTGCTTCACCCACGAGGTAATTTTCCGCTGCAACACCCAAACTTCCCCGTTCACTCAGTGTGTTAAAGTTCCACACAACAGGATTTGTTGCTGCTCGCTTGCGCAGTGTGTAGAAGTGAGATACAGGTGATTGTTTTGGTGATTGGCAACAAGAGACAGTGATCGGCGGTCACTGATCATACACTTTTTCACGGAAATCAGCCGATTATGATTGGTGGCCAATCGATCGGCACACCTCTAGTTTCATTATTTTCCAACAACTGTATAGAATACTCAGCAACTGTGCTTTGTGATCTGTGTGTGCAATAAGCCTAAAGCAACAAGACTTTCACCTGTTGGGCTAAATTTGTTCACTTATATAAAATAATGTGGCCTGTCACAATAACAAATTTTTGTTGGTCCCAGAAATTATTGCAATAAACAATAGTATTGTCATTTTGAGACCACTGTTAACTAATAGCATAAAAATTGCAGAACAATGAAAATACACCCTCTCAGATGTCAATAAACTAACTTTGAAAGAACATTTAGCACTGGAACCAGAAGACCTTTTAAATACAAAAAAATTGGAAGGGGTATTAAGGGCTTTGCATTAGGCACTGTTCACTTTCAGATCCTCTGGTTCACCAATGCATCTAAAATGCGTCAGTACATTTTAGGTGCAGATATGTTGGTTGTATTATTTAGTTGCTACTGTTTTGCAAAAATAATGGTGCCACAGGTTCAGTGGTTCACCACGGTCATTCAGTTTGAATCTAAAGTGCTGCCAGACAGCAGCTGTCATGTTCCAGCGTTTCCCTGGCTCCTGCACCAGGCTTTATGTTACACACTGTGGTAGGAGGCCACAGTAGGCTTTATTGACCATCTACAGAGGTCAATAAAGCCATCTCAAAATTGAAAGCAAGTAAGTCACCAGGTGGAGACGGATTACCAGCTGAATGGTGTAAAATTTTTAGGAGATCTATAACACCTTTTTTGTTAAATTGTTTTAATCATGTGCTTACAGGAGGTGAGACTCCACCATCCTGGAAACAAGCAATAATATCCGTTTTACCAAAACCAGGAAAGGATAAAAGTGAGTGTAGTTCATACCAGCCCAATTTGGTTTTGAACATTGATTATAAAATATTCACTTCAATAATTGTCAGTAGACTAGAAAACATTATCCCCAAACTGATTGATACAGACCAAACAGGATTTATTAAAAATAGACGTACACAGGATAATGTGAGGCGAGCGTTACACTTATTCGACATCATGAACAGAAATAATTTGAAATCTTTAGCAATCAGTTTCGATGCTGAAAAAGCCTTTGATTATGTGCGATGGGAATACTTATATCTGGTTATACAGCGGTTTGGCTTTAATTACACAATCATAAGTTGTTTAAAATCAATATAGAGTTCACCAGTTGCCTCCATCAAAATAAATGGCAGCCTTTTAGGCACATTCCCTCTGAAACGAGGATGCTGGCAAGGATGCCCTCTAAGCCCAATTCTCTTTGCATTTTTTATAGAGCCACTTGCTCAAAAAATTAGGGACCCAGAAATTAAGGGAATCATATATAAGGGAAGAGAATACAAATCATTTCTATACACCGATGATGTCCTGGTGACCTTATCTAACCCAGATGCCAGTCTACCTGTCCTCATGTCTTGTCTCCACCAATTTGGATTTTATTCAGGTTATAAATTAAATATTGGAAAAACTCAGACCCTCTGCTTTAACTATTCACCCCGAGAGGATACAAGTAATCGGTTCAAATTTAATTGGAATACAAAAACCATGAAATATTTAAGTGTTAATAATACAAAAATATTAAACAAAATGTACAAAACAAATTATGGTGCTATGACTAATAAAATAAAAACTACACCCTTTTTTAGAGAGACAGATGGGCTCCCCTGATGCTCGATTTATATAACCGAATAGAAATCATAAAAATGATCATTTTACCTCAACTGTTGTTCCTTTTTCAATCTTTATCAATATAAATTCCTAACAAGCAGTTTAATGAGTGGAACCAGATCATCTCCAGGTTTATATGGCAAAATAAGAAACCAAGGGGACGTTATAAAATGTTACAATTACCAAGAGATAAAGGAGGAATGTCACTCCCATGTTTGGAAAATTAATACAGAGCAGCACAACTGCAATTTACGGTTTACTGGTGTGAAGAGGGGTATGAAGCAAAATGGAAAGAACTAGAATTAAGTCAAATTGACATCCCTCTGCAAGCTCTGCTGGGGGATAAACACTTCAAGACCATATATTCAGATGAGTTTGTGTTTCCACAAAAGTCCCCCTCAGCATCTGGTTTAGAAAGTTCACAACCCACTTTTAGAGAGGGAAAACTCGGTTATTAAGATGGATTGAGCACGATGGGGATTTTGTACCAGCACAACTTGACTCAAAATTCAATCAACTAACCAGAAAAGGCATTACATCGTACTGCGTGATTTATTCTGGAACTGATCTGGAAAGTTTCAAACAACTGCAGGAAAAATTTGACCTTGACAAATGATACTTTTTCAGATACTTGCAGCTCAGGTACCACTTTAATAAGAACATTAAAATATTGAGAAAAAAAATGATCAGGACCTCATTAATATCTTTATTAATGCTTATAAAGGTAAATCTTATAAGAAGAGGCTGGCCAGACTATATGTGTGCTTAGAAGCCAATAAAAAACATCAACATTATATATTAAAAATACATGGGAAAGGGAGGCAAAAATAATGCTGACGGAGAATGAATGGCTAAACATATGCCAAATTAACTCCACCACCACTAGCTCAGGACATTGGAGGGAATTTTCATGGAAGAATATTGTTAGGTTTTTTATAACCCCCATAAAGAACATTTTCTCAGACCAGCAGAGCTGAATCTGGGCTTTGTTGGAGACGATGTAATAATGTGATGGCTGCCCATTGATTTATTCCTATTGGTTAGAAGTAGTCAAAGAGATAAGGGTAATTCTTGGTTTTGAAATTGAGCACAACTTTAAGTAATCTACCAAATGAACTCAACACTCAGGATAAGTACCTGTTGAGAATACTACTGATAGTAGGAAAGAAATCAATAACAAGAAAGTGGCTTAGTGGGAGCTCACCGACATTGAGAGACTGGTCAGTCACTGTAGAAGAAATATGTGAAATGGAAATGCTCACCTTCTCCCCAAGACTCCAGGGAAACAAAATTCAAAAATGTTTGTTGAAATGGTTAATATATAGGAACTCAAAAGTATGTTGAGTATAATTAATTCATTATTCAGGGTGGCAAATGGGGTTTGGTGTTGAGCGGTTTGGCAGGAGTTGGTAATTCTGGAAAGAAACTCTCACTGACTCTTGATTCTTCAGGGAACTTTACATACATTGTAACCTGTTTGTCAAAACTCTGTTTTAGTTTTAGTTTTTTTGTGATGTATTGCTGTCTCCCTCCCTTGGTTACCTCTTTGTTCTGTGTGCTGTTTATTGTCCTTGTGATTTTTTTTTCCTCTTCTTTCTTGTTGTTATGCTTTGTCCTGTATAAAAGTCTCATCAATAATAGTATTAAAAAAAGGGAGAGAAAGGCAGGAAGAAACGGTAAATCCGCTAAATTAAAATGAGGTAGATAACTTTCATTTATCGTGCAATTAATTGATATATTGTTTATTGCAACAGGCCTATTTGTCATCCGGTCTTTTTGGTAGAAAGAGAGAGAGACGCTACAAAAACAAACAAGCAATATGATCACCCTCATTTTAAAAACCTCATTAAGCTAATTTTAATTGATTTATTGTCTATTGCAACAGGCTTACTGGGCATAGCATCGTTGTTGCATGTTTTCCTAGGATCATCCAGCCCTGGTCTGTTGAACATTGTTCTAATGGGTGTTCTTCTATAAAGGTTTTAGTCAGACTGATGAAGAAATCCTTGAAATACTAGAAAATGTAACTGGACCCAGGGAGGTACTGAATACAAATGTATGCATTTTATGCCCCACCTTATTTTGAAAAATTTCAGAAAATCATGCATCACTTCAAAAGTATGAGCTGTTTGATGTTGATCTATCACAAACTCAGTTAAACACATTGAAGTTTCTGTGTTAATGTGACAAATGTGGAAAAGCTTTGGTGGTGTGTCCATAAAAGAATCTTATGTAAAACCTGTAGCATCTGGCTAAAGTTTACATGGGTGATTAAAAGAGGTCAAAGCTTTCTGGAAACACAGTCTCACTTCAATTGTTTTCATCTGAAGGCATAAGTAAAGTTGTATTTGATTTGAGTTGGTCATTGTCATATTTTGTTGTATCAGCCCAAACTTTCCTGCTGTTGCTCCATAAAGCTTTCTAACAATCCACAAGTGTTGCTCTTCACTTTTCTGCCATAACATTACATCAGTAAGTCACTGACAGTTACTTCCTGTCCTCTCTTCTCAACAGAATCCTGATATCTTCATCATGAAGAAAAAATGTAAAAATCGCCGCCCCACCATGATAAAGAGGGAGTCTTCTCCTATCAAGCCCTCCCCCAACAGAGAGACTCTCACATACGCACAAGCTCAGCGAATGGTTGAACTGGAAGTGGATGGCCGAGTGCACCGGCTCAGCATCTACGACAAGCTGGATGTCATTGCCGACGACGACCCTACGGCTCAGGAGATCCTGGAGTGCAATAGCAACAAAGAAAACAACGAGAAGCCCCAGCAGGTTCTGGTTCGCTCTGTACGCCTCAAAATGAACCAGCAGAAGAAGAGTGGTGCTCTGACTGCTTCACATGGCAGCAGCTTGGGCGGCCTCCTGGAACCAAAGGTCAGGATGGTGGAGTATAATCTCCCAGTGGTGCCAAAAAGGCCGGCCATGTATTACAAATACTCTGAGAGGACGACCGAGGAGTTGGATGAGGAGGTGGAGTACGACATGGACGAGGAGGACTACGCCTGGCTCGAGATCATTAACGAGAAGAGGAAGAGTGAGGGCATTGGCCAGGTGTCACACAATCTCTTTGAGTTCCTCATGGACCGCTTTGAGAAAGAGTCGTACTTGGCTACACAGGGCCAGAGTGACCTGCAGACGCTGGTGGATGAAGATGCTGTTTGCTGCATCTGCATGGATGGAGACGGAGCTGATAGCAACGTCATTCTCTTTTGTGACTCGTGCAACATCGCCGTGCATCAGGAGTGTTACGGTGTGCCGTACATCCCAGAGGGTCAGTGGCTGTGCCGTCATTGCCTACAGTGTCCGTCACGGCCGGCCGAGTGCCTCTTTTGCCCAAATCGTGGAGGAGCTCTGAAAAAGACAGATGATGATCGCTGGGGCCACGTGGTTTGTGCCATGTGGGTCCCCGAGGTTGGCTTCTCTGATACAGTTTTCATCGAGCCCATTGATGGCGTCCGCAACATCCCCCCCGCCCGCTGGAAACTCACATGCTACCTGTGCAAAGCCAAGGGCGCTGGGGCCTGCATCCAATGTGACAAGATCAATTGTTACACCGCCTTCCATGTCAGCTGCGCCCAGAAGGCGGGCCTCTACATGAGGATGGAGCCCGTCAAAGAGCTGACCGAGTCTGGCACCACCACCTTTTCTGTGAAGAAGACTGCCTACTGCTCTAGCCACACACCCGAAGGTTGCGACCGACGGCCTCTCAATGTCTACGATGAGCTTCGTCTCAAGAATGGAGCCTGTTACAAGCGGGCAGAAAAGAGGGGGAAACCGCGCTCCAAAAGCTGGCAGAAGAAAAAGATGAAAAAAGCAGAGTCAGAACCTGAACTAGAACCTGAAACCCAAACTAACCCTGGGCCCAGCATCACTGCATCAAGGTAATTGATCCCAGACTCTCTTTTTTTTAAGAACATTTTCGAAGCGGAGAGTCCAAAGATTTAGTGAGAATTAGACAAATCTAATGTTGGAGATGTCCACAGTCTTAAGGTGTTCTGTTAGTAAATGTGTCTTCCTGTCTGGCCCAGTTTTGATGCCATCTTGAACCAGGTAGCAGTTCAGAGGAAGCGGCAGTTTGTTGAGCGGCTGCTGAGCTACTGGGTGCTGAAGAGGCAGTCGAGGAACAATGTGCCTCTGATCCGCCGCCTGCAGGCCAACCCTCAGCCCTCTAAAGCTCAGCAGCAGAAGGTCAATGCTGCCCATCACACTCACACCCTCAACACTTCAATGTCCTCCTGATACTGATCACAAACCTTGTGTGATGTCTTCAGGAGCGTATGGAGACAAACCAGGCTCTGAAGGAGCAGCTGAAAGTGTGGCACCGTCTGCGCCATGACCTGGAGCGAACCCGGCTGCTGCTGGAGCTCATCAGGAAGCGGGAGAAGGTGAAAAGGGATGAGGTAGAGTCAGTCGCTCCTCTCTCACTGTCTCAGCACTCCATTACTACTCGATAACTTCAATAACTGATGAAATATCTGCTTAAGTATTCCATTTGTCTCACAGATGTAAATCTAGAACATTTTCTGTCTTTTTATCTGACCCCGTTACTCTGAAACCCCGTGAATAAAAAAACAGTGCAGCTGATTAGCTTCATTGGATCTTGTCATCTTTAGTCCATTCATGAACCCATTACCTGGTAACTAATGCTCCAGTAATACAGTAATAATGACAAACCAGACAAGCCCTTCTAGTTATTTCAGAGATGGACATTAAATGCCACCAAAAAAGACAGATTGGGACCCCCAACCAACATCTGGCTCTTTGATGTCACTTGTCCAAATCTGGCCTTTCTAGATGAGGAGACAAACAAAACCCAGAAAAGACCCCTTTTCCAACTTGTCTCCACATTTTAAATAATGTTTAATTTTCTGTCCCTTTGATCGTTATGTTGTACTTTGTCATTCTGTCACAAAAAACTCCAGTGTGAGAAAATGCAAAAAGCTTCTATGAGGATAAAAAGTATTTGTCTGCTCTGATTAATCAGTTCCTGCAGCAGAATGATTGTTGTGAGCAGATGTTATTCTCTCTGCAGATAAAGCTGCATCAGTCGGTGCTGGAGCTGCAGCTGACTCCCTTCAACATCCTGCTGAGAGCCGTGCTCAGTCAGCTGCAGGACAAGGACCAGTACAGCATTTTTGCACAGCCTGTCTGCATTAAGGAGGTTTGTAACAGTCATTCTTCCGAAAGACTGTATGAAACAACTATTCAGATGTAACAGCATTTCTGTCTGAAAGTTTCATTTACAGTCTCTTAGAGCAGTGGTCTCAAACTGCAGACCACTCCCCTTGAGGGCCAGAGTCCTGCAACTTGCAGATTTGTCCCCCATCCTACACATTGGAATTAAATGGTTAGCCTCCATCTCTAGCATGCACTCCTGCTCTACAAATCTCTGCTAATGAGCTAACGTTGAAGCTAGGTGTGCTGAAGCAGGTTGAGATAGGACGCTGGCCCCGGAGGACTGGAGTTTTAGATGCCTGCTCTACATGTTCTCAGCCTTGTTGTGTCTTGTTTGCCCCTGCAGGTCCCAGACTATCTGGAGCACATCAGGAAGCCCATGGACTTCTCCACAATGAGGAAACGAATCGATTCTCACAGTTACTGCAGCCTGGATGAGTTTGAGGACGACTTTAACCTCATAATTAGTAACTGCATGACATACAATGCCAAGGAAACGTTCTTCTACAAGGCGGCTCAGAGGATGCTGGACCATGGAGGGGTCATCCTACGGAGAGCTCGCAGAGAGGTGGATAGGATCGGCTTTGACTTCCCCAGCTGCCTGCATTTGCCAGAAGCCCCACAGCTGGAGTCCCCAGCTCCTTTCTCCTGGGAGGATGGTGAGTGAATGCATCCGGTTAGGAAAGGAGTGTGAAGCAGGAGTTGGCAAAAATCATTTAACAATTTCATTACAGTTTAGGGGACTACTAGACTATCTTAAGTTCATTTAGTGAACAGAATAAAAACATAAGATTAAAGAACAGAATCCTTCTTTCACACTGACCCTATCCTGGAAAAGGAGACTATTCTCTCAACTTTTATTGTGAAGGATCTTCTGACAGTTGTTGAGTCTGAACTAACCATAACCCCCACACACAAGGGATAAGAGGAAAATCTAATATCTTGATATGTTTTTGCTATATACATGACATATATCACGATATTCTTAAATGAGCTCCAATGTTATTTTAAACTAGACTCCTTGCAGCTTGATGCAATAGTGAGGAAAAAAAAAAGAATGAGTAGTTTTGAGGTTTTTTTTCCCCATTGCATAACACTAAATGGATCATACCTACGTCTCCAGGTTTCACTTTAACAAACTAGTTCTACCGCGGCAGCGCGCCTATGAACAGCATGTAAAAGAATAGTCTGATTGGGGTGGGAGAGTAAATTTGTGGTACAACCTTTTGTGGCAATAGTTTTGCAACATGTCTTACAAATTACCTCATTTTGTTTGACATTCTCCATATAAAATCCAAACCATTGCCAAATTATTAATCCAGCGCTCCGTCTCTTCGGAACTAGACTAGTTTATCTGATTCCTCAGTTACCGTCTCATTCACGGCTCGCCTCAAACTCCTGCTGTCACCATGTTGTTTGTTTTCTCCACAGAGCGTGATTGGTAGAAAATTTTCAGGTTGGGAGGGGGGAAGTACTTGTGATGCATTCATAGGGTGTTGGATAAACCATACTGACAGTGAATTTGAAAGTTTATTATTTGAACGACAATTTATACTCGATAGTTGGATATAGCCATTTTAACTATTGTAAATTGAAAATATCGCGATACATCGAGTATACTCGATATATCGCCCAGCCCTACCACCCACACACTGGAGTTATGGTTTGCCTAAACACAGTGACAGTCATGAGATCACTACAACAAGCTGGAAGGACGTCTTTAGTATCTAATGCATGGAGAACTGTTCCCACTGAACCTCATGTTGGCAGCTTTTCATGCTGGATGTGAAACAGCTGAGGTGTCTCCAAGATGAGAGCCATGAATCAGAGATATGAGTAACCTTGTCTAAACCGCTGGAGGGAGTAGAGAAGGTGAGGCTCTGGACTCGACCCTGACCCAGACCCGTGGTTAGGAGGATTTTGACTTAGGGCTGAGCAATAAATCAATAACAATATATATGTCGTAGTCAATACCAATAGAAAATAGTAGTAGCACTCTGTAGAGGTGTGCCAATCAATCGGTCACCGATCATGATCGGCCGATTTCTGTGAAACAGTATGTGATCGGTGATCGCCGATCACTGTCTCTTATTGCCAATCACAAAAACCGATCACCTGTATCTCATGCTTCGCAGCCTGCATAGGCCCAAAGTGCAACATATCTTCCCCTAATAATGGCATGCATTATTAGTCATTTCCATTAAATCAGTATCAAAAGGTCTTGAAACAATATCGTTTATCGCAATAATTTTTTAGAAAATTGATCGCTCAACAAAATTTGTTATCGTGACAGGCCTAGTCACATTAGATTCGTCGTGTTGATGCATTTTGACGTGCTTCACCCCCGAGGCAATTTTCCACCGCAACACCCACACTTCTCCGTTAACTCTCAGAGCATTAAAGTTCCTCACTACATTGCTTAGGATTTACTGCTGCGCGCTTGCGCAGTGTGAAGGGAAGAGAAGATCAGCTGCACACAGGCTGCAAATGAGATAAAGGTGATCGGCAACAAGACACCGTGATCGGCGATCACCTATCATACACTTTTTCACGGAAATAGGCCGATTATGATCAGTGGCCAATCGATCGGCACACCCCTACCTTAAACATATCAGGCTACTAGAACACGGAAGGATCAATTAAAGCACACTTTCCAAGTGAAACAAATTACATTGTGTATTCAGTATATTCACATTTTTCAAGAGTACATTGCCAATATACAGTGCCTTGTGAAAGTATTCGGCCCCCTTGAACTTTTCAACCTTTTGCCACTTTTCAGGCTTCAAAATAAAGATCTAAAATTTTTATTTTGTTAATCAAAAACAAGTGGGACACAATCATGAGGTGGAATGAAATTTTCTACAGATTCTCGATTGGATTCAGATCTGGACTTTGACTTGGCCATTCTAACACCTGGATATGTTTATTTGTGAACCGTTACATTGTAGATTTTTCTTTATGTTTGGGATCGTTGTCTTATGAATCTCCGTTCCAGTCTCAGGTCTTTTGCAGACTCCAAAAGGTTTTCTTCCAGAATGGTCCTGTATCTTCCCATCAATTTTAACCGTCTTCCCTGTCCCTGCTGAAGAAAAGCAGGCCCAAACCATGATGCTGCCACCACCATATTTGACAGTAGGAATGGTGTGTTCAGGGTGAAGAGCTGTGTTGCTTTTATGCCAAACATATCGTTCGCCAAAAATTTAAATTTTGGTTTCATCTGACTAGAGCTCCTTCTTCCACATGTTTGCTGTGTCTCCCAAGTGGCTTGTGGCAAACTTTAAATGAGACTTTTTATGGATATCTCTGAGAAATGGCTTTCTTCTTGCCACTCTTCCATAAAGGCCAGATTTCTTCAGTGTATGACTGATTGTTGTCCTATGGACAGACTCTCCCACCTCAGCTGTAGATCTCTGCAGTTCATCCAGATTGATCATGGGCCTCTTGGCTGCATCTCTGATCAGTCTTCTCCTTGTTCCAGATGAAAGTTTAGAGGTAGACTCTTGGTAGATTTGCAGTGGTGTTCTGATACTCCCTTCGCTTGCTGGGTGCTCCTTGAGATGTTTAAAGCTTGGGAAATCTTTTTGTATCCAAATCCAGCTTTAGACTTCTCCACAACAGTATCTCAGACCCGTCTGGTGTGTTCCTTGGTCTTCATGATTCTCTCCGCGCTTTAAACACAACCCTGAGACCATCATGGAGCAGGTGCATTTATACGGGGACTTGATTACACATAGATGGATTCAACTTATCATCATCAGTCACTTAGGATCATTCAGAGATCCTCACTGAACTTCTGGAGTGAGTTTGCTGGACTGAAGGTAAAGGGGCCAAATAATATTACATGTCCCACTTTGGAGTTTTTTATTTGTTAAAGTTTAAAATATCCAATAAATTTTATTCCACCTCACGATTGTATCCCACTTGTTTTTTTATTACTCACAAAATAATAATTTTTTTTAGATCTTTATTTTGAAGTATGAAATTAAAGAGGCAAAAGGTTGAAAAGTTCAAGTGGGCCAAATACCTTTGCAAGGCACTGTACATTTTTTTAAGCTATTATGATTATTTAGCTACTTAATGTTCTAAGATGGTGGTATGCAGCAGCTGACCACTGCTTTTAATTCACATCAAGCTTATTGTACGTCTGCAGATGAAGATAAAAGGGAGTTATTTTGAGAAAAACTATGAAGTCTTGACCTAATTCGTCGAAGGAGACCAAGGTCTCTGTGTCTATGTGTCTCTCTCTCTATAGCGCTTTCTCTGTGTCTCTGTCTGTCTGGTTTCAGTTGTCAACATAGTGCTCCATATAGTCCTTTGTTTATTTTGGATATTTAAAATGTCTTCATGTGGTAAATCTGTCGGGTCAGCACAGGTCAGATGGGAGATGAAGACGATATGATGATGTTGTGCTGTTGTTTCTCAGTGGACCGGCTGCTGGCACCCTCCTACCGTCAGCACATGCCGCTGGAGGACCAGCTGAAGGAGCTTCTGGAGAAGCTGGACCTGAGTACGGCCATGAAGCACAGCCCGTCCCGCACCAAGAGGCTCAAACTCCTCAAGAAGACCATAATGGAGGTCCGCAGCCAGATTGGCTTAAAGAAAGCCCTTTCACATCCACCACCCCCTGCCCTGGATCTCCCACAATGCCCCAGCCAGTGTGAGGAAAAGCTGGGTCCCATAAGCGGATTAGTTCCCGTCCTTCCACCAGCCTCGGAGCGGCTCAGCTCCTCATTTAAACCTGATGTCTCACCATGCGGCTCAGTGCCCCCCACTCTGAAGCCTGTTGTCCCCCTGTCAGAGCAGGCTCCCTTGCAGCTTGATGACAACACCAGCTCCTCTACCTCAAAACCCCCTCAACCCACCAACAGGCCCCTCCCAGACCAGCCACTGCCCAACAGGAACTTTCCCTCTGAATTATCAGGTAGCTGCCCCCAGCGCACCATCTTCCGTAAGTCCAAGAGTGCCAGCCCTCAGAAAGCACCCATGACCCCAGAGCTGCCTGCTGCATCGCCACCCCTCCTGGGTGCCAAAACCTTCCTGTCGGTGGTGATCCCTCGCCTGGAGACCCTGCTGGTCCCCAAGAAAAGGACCCGCAGCAGCAGCACTGAAGACGAGGAGGAAGAAGAGAAGGAGGAGGACGAGACACCCATCAAACGTCTTGGCACAGGTTGAGCTTCACATAACTATAGTGCCCCCTGCTGGCGGCAACGGCAATGTTCCTGACAAGTGACGTGGTGTGTGTGTGTGTGTGTGTGTGTGTGTGTGTGTGTGTGTGTTTCATCTTCAGGGTTAACCAACGGCTTCTTGGTGGAGGAGAAGCTGGATTCTGTGTCTCCACGCATTCTGGAGCCTCGGCGGCGATGTGCCTCAGAGTCCAGCATATCGTCTAGCAACAGCATCATCTGTGACTCCAGGTGGGTTCTGATTGGAGACATGACTAATGACCTTCCAACTTCATTTCTTCAGTTTTTCTAAATGTGGCCCTCATCTGATCTCTTCCAGCACTTTCATGGTGCCTAAAGGTGTGAAGGGTCGACCTACGGCGGCGAGGCGGAGCACCGTGGACGACCAAAGCTCTCTGATGAGCTGTGCCGACAACGGACAATTCACAAAGACTGCCAAGATTTCTTCAGGTGAGAAATGTATCTGCTCCCTTGCTGAAACAGACTTCCCCAGGCTACTTTCTGCTACCTTTCTAATTGTTGCTAGGATATCAGGATAGCTCATGTTACATTTCTTTTCCTCCATGGTTTGATATGTGTGAGCAGATGATGAATAAAACAAGACAAAGGAGAGCATAACCATGAGGAAACTTTACCAGTTTACAGAATCAGAAAAGCAACTTATTCCTCGCTCCAAACATAATTCTACATTAATTACAGTAAGGTTATTGTAACAGGGTACAAGGCTGCTGAAATTATTTTCAGTTGGAATCTGATCTGTCGCGGTACGATTCAAGGAGAAATCAGTTTTCTTCAATGACCAGAATATTAAGACAATTAATACTGAAACTAATAAGTTGGCCCTCAGATTGGTCCAAGTGTCAGACTGGAGTCCGCTGGCCCCGGCTCCAGATGAGTTTAGCAGGGAGGGCATTGGCTTACTTTGGGGGATGGGCTGGTAAACAAGCTTTTACATTAATATAAATACAAAAACAGACCTTTATCTTTCAAATAAAACAATCATGTTTGTTTATACAAAATAAACAACAAGGATGTAAACAGTGACATGTACAAAATGTTCAGTAATTATGCTCAAATTTGCATAAACGAATTCTAAGAATCTAATGTTTCCAATCTCTGAAGTCTGTTCCTTTAAATGCAAAATTAATCTTCTTAAATAAGAGTAGTAATAATTACTCAAGCATAAAGATAAAAAATACAGTTCAGTAAAACTACTCATAAGTACTGTTTTGCCCAAAACGCTGCTCAAGTAAATGTAACCAGTACTACCCACTTTTGAACATAGATGACAAAATCAGTAGCCTAATTTTGTTAACAAGCTTATATTGACATTAGCTAGTCATCATTTAGCTAACATTATTTGCGTACAACAGCATTACTTGACTCACTCTATTAGTGCTGTGCAAAGATATTTGCCTTTTGTTGCCATGATTCTAACACACACCTGTGCTGCTCTGCACAGCAGCAGCAGGTCTCTGTCACTGCTGCACAGCTGTAAAACCGGCACTCATGTTGCGTTTAAAGGAGGCTCGGAAAAACGCATTACAACATGTTAGCCATGGTTGAAACAATTGGAAAGACTGAGAAACGTGCATGTGACAACAGGCACAAATACAAGAAGTACGAGAGTACAAATAATAGAAAGTTGTCCACTTTGAGGTTAAAAAAAAAAAAAAAAACAGGTTCCAGTCCATGTCTGTGGGTGTGTAATGCCACCCAATGCTTGCCCATGCCACCAGGCCTGCATCTGACCCACTGCTGACGGGGGATATGTGGAGCCAGGAGGGTCCCCTCTGACCGGTCAGCGGTTCTCCCCAGGAAGCCTCCTCAGGCGGCTCATTGGGTTCCTCCCTTCTCTGTGGATCAAACCCAAAGAATGGATTGATTTCATTTGCTCTGCAAGGGAGTGAGGGAAGGAGTAGGACACATTCTAGGGAGGGGAGGTGTGGCAGTGCAGCTCTACAGAGCAGCAGGAGGGGAGCACGGAACAGCATTTCTCTGGTCTTTTACTCGTCTGTGAACCAGAAAAACATCCCTTTGCCCTCCCTCCCTCCCACACACACTCACCCCATGTTTACAGGGCTGGAGTTGGTCTGTCCTCATCACACACACAGCAGTATGATTCAGCTCTCTGCCTGTGTTGTATTGCTGAGTGTGTGTTTGTGTGTTTGTGCAGACAGTGTGTCCTGTTCATAACTGGCTTGTTGTTGTTCCTGTAGAAGTGTGGAGTCCCACCGCTGCTTCTTCATTTGTTCTGGAGCCTCTTAAGCTAGTTTGGGCTAAATGTAGTGGATATCCCTGGTTCCCTGCCCTGGTGAGTGTGTGTGTCAGTCTGTCCATACCTCATGCCCCATCTGCCCCATTGGTCCCACCTGCCTTCTGCCATTCTCCATGCTGTAGTTTGTGATGTGGACTGCTGGGTTGGTGTCGTGGCTGTGTGTAAGCAGCTTGTCCTGCTCTGGGTCGGCCTGCATGCTCTTCTCTGGTCGTGGGGCGTTTTCAGAGCAGCTCCGTCTGTCACCATGAATTCCAGATTGTTCTCTCTGTAAGGCGCCGCCCCCTTCTCTTCTTGCTCACAGTCTGTCCCGGGTCTTCACAGATCGTGAATCCCAGAGTTCGGAGGACGTCATGTCAGCACAGCAGGGTGGAGCTTCCCATTCCACCATTGGACGTTCTCAGAGCCGGAGAGCAGATGCAGTTCAGGTCCGCAGAGAAACTCTTCCTCGTCCGCTTCTTCGACAGCAAGCGCAACTGGTGAGGAGCTGAGCATCTTGGCTGCTGTCAGACCTGGAGCTGTCTGAAGCCATACTGTACAATTACAGGGTTTCCGCGCAGTAGTAAAAGGTAATAAATTAGAGCTCAAATTAAGACCAGTAAAAGGTAGTAAGAATGCAGGCCAGTAACTAAAGGTAATATATTTTTCTTCATCCCTTCAAAATAGTTTTCATTTTCCATTGATGCTCACTTATTGTTTTAAGTTTGTTTTCTTAAAATCTGTATAAAAAATTAGTACTACCGTACTGGCAGGACCTGAGCTGTCACTGATGGACTCAAAGCTGCTGTGCGCATGCGTAGTGTTGGGACCGCCTATTGTGTTGAGACTAGCTAGTCATTTTGCGCTTTTCCATGGGAAAATATAAGTTTTCATAACTTTGGCTTGATGATCCAAGATCCAAAGACTAGGAATGACCGAAAGGCATTTTGAAAAGTATGCTGGAAAACATCTAAATTTGATCTGGAACGACGTGATGGTGGTCAAATCACACCGACCAGAGCATCCACCATTCATCAGCAGCAGATTCCTGCACGGGTTGAGGCTCCACCGTGGAGCAGATCCCCGTTTCGTTTTTTGGTGCTAAACGAAGCGATGCAACTGCAAACTGAGCTGCAGACCTTGCTGACACTAAAGCCAGCGCTCAGAGCTGAGCAGCCTTGAACACCGCAGCAACTAAATCAAATCAAATCAAATTTTATTTGCATAGCACATTTCAGCAGCAAGGCATTTCAAAGTGCTTTACATAATTAAAATAAAAACAGCATGTGAGAAAGAGTTTTAAAAAAACAAACATACTCAGAAGTGAAAATTCCACTGCAATTCTTGAAAAAGTGGTAAAACTTTTACGCACAAGTTTATCATTCATTATTAGCCGATACCATCTAGACACGTTTCATGTTATTGTTTACATCCGGAAATTTTGCGAAGGCAAAAAGACGATTGTTTTCCTTGCCCTCTGTAGCTGCGCTGCCACGGTAGAAAGGTTCCGTTAAATGAAACCTTTTTAATGTAGAGCAGTAAATAACTCAGAAAAACCATCAAAGAACAACTCAAAACCACTCGTATCCCCCTCCGTCACTTTCCATGTCGGCTAGCTACACACACTCGTTGCCATAGCAACAAACAGCTCCACTATATGTATGAGGATCCAACACCATAAACCCGCAAACGTTTCCCACACAAAGATCAACACATTCAGTCCTTAACGGTTTCATGTTTTCAGGCTTGATGTTTATTTTGGGATTATAAAATGATCATCTGAACACAGCGGTGGTTGATTATCATCTTGCATGGGTCAGTGAACCGATTGCAGCTTTCTCGCAGATCATAGATTATCAATCTATAAAATGTTTGACCTGCCAATTTCAATTTTAGTTGGTGCCATTTTTTTGATTGAAATCTCACTAAATATAGACAGAAAGTCTCTGAGTTGGTAACACTGAGGTCACTATTGAACAGTGATGGTATAGTTACTTTGAAAAAGTAACTTTAATTGGATTACTGATTACTCCTTGAAAATGTAACTTAGATTACTTGATTGGTAAAGTAACTAAGTTACATTAAAAGTAACTTTTGTAGTTACTTTCAGCAGCTGCTAACAACAACGCTCCACCACCTGTGACAATGACATTGATCTTTGCCAAAACTTAATTGCGAGTTATTTTATAATGGTAACATCAACAATGTTTCTCCACTTATATGGTTGAACTGAAGGGGAGATTGTTTAATGGTTACAACAGTACAAAAAAACTTTAGTAATTTGTGTGTGTTTTTGTGTGTTCCAGTATTGTCTGTAGGATTTTAGGCCCCTCTCTTCCCCCCGCCCCAGCCTCCAGGTTCTGTCTTACGGCTCTGCGTTTGGTGTCACAGCGCACAGAGCTCCTCCTGCCGCTCCACAACTCTGATGTCCTTCTGCACAGATTTGTGATTTGTGACTCTTAATATTAATAATTATAATGGCGTTTAGTTGCGCAACTCTACGGACTCATTCATTCATGGCTGTTTAAACGTTTATTGAACTTTTCATATTAGTCTCAATGTTTGCAGTTTTCTGGAGCGCAACGTGAAGCTCGACGTCATTCAGAGGTTATATATTAACTTGATATAAACAAAGACACAGTGGGACGGATCATCTGGGAAATGATGGACAATTAGAGTCTGACTAAACCTAACTGGATGTCAGACAAATTCTGGGGTTTATTATGTGTCTCTGCTTATTTCCAAGCCCAAATGAGTAACTTCATGTTCAAAAATGAGCCCCAAAAAGTCCAACCCGCGACTTATTAAATTTGCAAATGACTTTAGAAACAAAACAAGCCCAAAACTGCTTATAATAATCTGACTTGGCGACAGAAACTCAGTTCCTGTTTTTCCACCAACTAGATGCGCATCTCGCTTCTCACTGCATTGTTTACATTCCTGTCGCTGCTGACACTGTTGCGGCGGTCGCTCCCCAAGATGCGTAGAGGAAATAACATTAAAGAAAATAGTAATGCAAAGTGATTTTGTAAAGTAACTGTAGCCTGACTACTGGATTTGAAATAGCACCGCATTAGATTACTCGTTACTGAAAAAAGTGGTCACTGCTATTGATAACTACGAGCTTGCAGATATGACATGGTGGGCCGGTCTATCAGTCAAACCTCTCACTGAAGAGCAGAAGAGGAAAGTGGCTGATTTTTAGACCTTTGCTGAAGTAGAAAAGATCAGAGGACAAAATCGGCTTCATGTAAATATCGACCGATCACAGATCTCCCAAAATTGAGGAAACTGACTCGATTTTGTGTTGGTAGTAAAAATATTGTAGAGGTAATAAAAAAGTAGTAAATTAGTAAATTCAGCTCTAGGAATCCTGTATAAACCCTGAATTAAATTTAGCTCCGCCCCTTTCTATTCTGATGCCCCATATAAAATCATGTAACATTTGTTTCTGTGTTGGAACCCCGACTCAGACAGATCATGTAATGCTGAAGTCATTCCATAGATGGCAGCAAAACTGAGTCATGCTATGCTACCTTAACACTGCTGTACGGCAGGTTACATTATCCAACCTGTAACCCATTGATACTTAACATCGCTATTCTGTGTCCCGATACACAGAAACGATAAGAAAAACAGCAAACAATGGTGAACGGTAATGAGGATCAAGATGTTAATGTGCTGGCTTCAGTTGGTCAACAACTTTAACATCACAAGATATGCTATACCGATAGCATCCATGTCTACTTCCACTGAGCACACTCGCTATGTGTGACATTATGGCGCCCTCTGCTGGGCATGTGGTACACTTTTATAGATTCTCACCATTACTCACCTTGATTATGTAGCATATCTGTAAAGATAACAGTATACTGTAATATATGTTAATTCAAAGTAAATGGTTGGTGACCAATAAAAAGGTCAATGGGCTAGTTTCTCAGAAGATACGAAGATGTGACTCATGAAGGAGCAGACGGAGACTGAAGATTTGCAACTGCGAGTGCTTTGTATTCACAGTGGAGAATATTATATACATATTTACAACATCAGTGACAAAATGGCCATATAAAATGCGCAAAAGAGGAAAAAAAACGAAAAAAATTTAGTCAATCCCATAGTTCAATAATTAATAAACCCACACCCGTCAGTTCTTTAACCCCAAGCTGAGGTTGATGAGAGGTCCCTAGCAATTTAATGCTAAAGTGCTTGGTGCAGGCAGGTCATGAACTGGAAAAAGTCAGAGATCAGAGTTGGGGACAAACTTGTTCGCTGGCTGCAAGGGGCCTCCTACCAACCTTTTCAGGAGAAGCAGATGTCTTCACACACTACAAGTGCAATCCTTTTTAAGGCTCTAGACCTAGAACCTTCAGGGGGGTGCAGGGGGTTTGACCCTCTACCCCTTTTATCCTTGATGCCCCTACTGCCCTTTTTTAATAATTTTGTTTTTAATCTGTGTTAGAAGGCCTGCTTGTGCCCATTAACAATAATATTTAGCTAAATATAATAATTTTATGACTCTGACTGTCCTTGGTCTAATAATGAGGATTCTCAGTTTCTCTGCTTGTGTTACTCTAAGTCAGTTTCTCTAAGGTGAAAAAATGGCACAACGCTTAACTGACCTGCAGCTCTGTTCCTCTGAACGCCTCCTAATGTTTGACATTTTTCTGCTCCAGCTAGTATGCCTAGCAGATAGGCTGCTGTAGCGCATGACCCCTGATACTCAACAGTGATTGGCTGTTCAATAATCTCACAAGAACTGATGATAACGTATTAGAATTATCGCAAGATTTATTGTGAGGACATGGAGAGTGGAAGAAACTGGGAAATTGAGGAGAAGGAATTTGGAATTTACACCCGACCCAGGTTATAATTAGATTTTGTGTTGTATTTCTCTGGTGACTCTTATGAAATATCACAACTGATGATCTCTGACCAGTCACCTCATCCTTGTAGATAAATACAAAGTAGTCCATAGTCAGTATTTTTGAAAGTGGCTGGAAAAGAATTTCTTGGGAAAAGTAATTTAATTGTGTTCAGGCATTGAGTTGTGTTAAAGCTACAGTATGTAACTATTATGGAAAATATGTTTTACATATTTTTGAAAACTGTCACTGTGTCATGGTTGTATAACTCGAGTCAGATAATCTGTGAAAAGATCAAGCTCCTCCCAGGCGATCACTGATCATAGCCGATCACCTGGATTGGCTGTTAATTTTTCCATTTTAGTTATAAATGCTTCTATGTTATCTGGCAAAATGGAAAAATTATCTGGCAGTAAATTCACCAGATTTAGACAAAAAACATGCAAAATACTTGTGGGCACAATAAAACTGGTATGCAGTCAAACGGACAATTGAAAAACCTGCAGTTAGTAAAACAATACTTGACAGTAAAGTTCTCAAAGCCTAAATTATACAAGAGTCAAATAAATCTCACAACACTGCAAACATTATCAAATAATGTCAAGTAAAAAAGAAAACGTTCATTCTAAGTCAAATACAGGTAGCATTAAAATAAAAATAAAGTTACTAAATCAAAACTGGCTTGAGCCATTGATAATTGTTGTTTCTGACTGAGCAGAATAATTCTGGAGAACACAGGGAGGAAGCAGAGGAGATCGATTTTTATATTTATTTTTTCTTTTCTTTTTTTTAATTTGGAACACGGTGTATGTCAGATTTTAAGAATCTGGCAAATTTACTTTGTAAAAGTTCACAGAACAATATTCATTGTTAAATTGTTTTGTTACCACAGCTACAATCTGATGCTATGAGTTTAATCTGTGAATTTGAGCTCTGTTTGTTCACAAATACAAATGAGTAAACTACAATTATAATTCATTGCTTTTTAGGTTGGCCAATTAAACTACTCCCCCTCTGACTAAATCCAACACAGAAGCTGTTAGAGGTGCTGATGTTTTTAGCAACAAAGGGGCCCCTAAATCAAATTCTGCTCCAGGCCTCATATAGCCTTGGACCGGCCCTGCATGATGAGTTACATCCTCTGCACTGCACAGAGATGAGCAACAAACAGGAGATTTAATGCTGCTAATGTGACTTTAGTAGCTCTTCCATTTCGTATCTGTTGAGTTTTTAGCAAGGGGACACAGAAACTATTTGGTTGGTCCAGTTTATGGGACGAGTTTCTCAGATCTCTGCACCCATTAACTCTGGGTGGACAAAGCATTTGATATGGTTTACGTACCGGCCAACCGGGACCACAGACATAAACTTTATAAGCACAAACAGAACCAAATGGTGGGCAGCATGTTGAGATGGAAAAGCCGCACACAATTCTTTGTCCACGAATAGAAATCATTCTCACTACTTGCTCAACGCACCTCTGAAAGTGCGACTATAAGTTATTCCTGTGGTTCACGTAGAGCTGCGCAACCAGAGCTACTAACGCGGTGGGGTTTAAACTCCTACCTTGGTCAAAAACTCTGGAAAGAATCATAATTCCTCACAGGGGGTTGATGTAAATATCCATACAGGTCAGCCTGTGTCCAGTTTGAGTGAAAGGAGGCGCGCGCGGTCCGCGCTGAGGTAAACTTAATCCAGCTACTGCAGCGCGCGAGGCAACGAGCAGAGGAACCAGCGGTGTGATTGGTCCGGCTTTACATGCATAAACTATAAATCTATCTTCTATAAACATCTTTTAGGAATAAATCTGCTCTGCCAGTGAAACGCTCAGATCAACAGAGACGCTTGCAATCTGGCTTAAAAAAAAAGCAATTTTTATTTATTTATTATTATTATTATTATTATTATTATTTTCCTAAAAACAAAAACAAGAAAGGTTTAGCCTGGCGGTGGGGCTTGTAAGGTATGCTGTGCTGCCAGGCCTATAATGCACTTGGGGGAGTCCCTGATACCAACATCTCCAAGTTTCATTATGTTAACAGAATTGTTCTACTGCGGCAGCGGCTAAGGATGGCATGTAAAAGAATCTTTTTTTGCCCTCCAGCATGCACGAAATTCCCAGATGACAACAATGACATGCAAGGGGTCCGTGAGCACCACTTAGAAACAACCAGTAAGAGCTAGGAGGAAGGTTTTAGTGCTGTCAGTCAACCTCCTCCTGGCTCTGATTGGTTGTTTCTGGCTAAGGGCAGCATTTCTACAGCTATTACTGAGGAGCTTGATCTTTTCACAGACTGTCTTATGTTATACTACCACAATATGACAGTTTTAACAAATATGTAATACATGTCTTCTATAAAAGTTACATACTGTAGCTTTAGGAGGATCTGGTTAGGTGTTTCTGTATAATGCTTTTTGATCTTCTACAAATCTCCCTTTCCCCAGGCAATGGCTTCCTAGATCCAAGATGGCTCCATTTGGGATCAGCCAGAGCCTGGACAGAGTGAAGCTGATGGAAGCTCGTGCTTCCTCCATCAGGAGAACTGTGCGGCTCGCCTTCGATCGGGCCATGAAGCAGCTGAACGCTGTCAGAGGGGATCTGGAGGTGAATGGTGACAACAGCGGCCTCGCTGCCACACGCTAATCCCAGTCCATCTCAAAAGCTCCACCAACCATCACTTTTCACCTTCATGATCCACGCAGAGAGGACGTTCTGCCTCATACGCACAACACAAACACTCATGTTTACCCGTCCTCCTGCCTGGAGTCCCACAATGACTCACTGTAGTCAAAGCTATGCAAAGGAAGAGCTCAGCGTTCAGTTGGGAGGGCTGAACCTGATGAATGTGTCGGTGCTCGACCTCTGACCTCTTAAAATGTGCTGCTGTGAGATCCTCCATTTGTCAGTGTGTGTATGAGACAGCAGCAGCTCATGTAAATATCACACACACAGCCTGACACTAATTTATTCACTCTTCAGTTTTATTTGGTACACACTCTGATTTTTGGACCTTCAAAGGTAGCTGTGACAAGTGGCAGTTGGTGCTGCTGGTGCTGCTGGTGTTACTTGTGCCACCGGTCCTGCTGGTCCTGCTGGTCCTGCTGGTGCTATCTCCACAAAGAGAACAAACATGCATACTGTATTGTTTTTACTTTTGTTTTATAACTTATTGAGATCTCCTGCATCAAGTTCTTGTTTCTGGCATTAATTCTGTGTGTGTGAATTTTTTTTTGTATCCAAATGTTTTTACTGGACTACTTTACTATTATTTTTGTTTGTAGATATTTATATAAGATCTATATAGAAGCTCCTAAAGTTTTAAAGTGCATCGTTGACATGGAAACCAAAAGGAAAGGAGAACCAACTGCTGCCCGTGCTCATGCTTCACTTTGACGTCTTTTTTTGAGCTTTAACTCATGTCTCTGAACGTCACATCAGTGTGTTCTCCAGCTTAGCCCTGAAGCAGAGCAGAGAATGTGCCTGGACTAATTTATTACAGAGCAGAAACCAGATATGCATCACTTTATATAGAAGGTGTGGTGAGGAAATACTACGGGTGCTCATATCCTCCCCTTTTTTTTTTTTAGTTCTTGTTTGGACTGATGGCATTAAATGTGTGAGGTGTGATATATGCTGATGGGTAGCAGAGTGTAGGCTTCCTGTTGGTCCTCCAGCCCTTCTGGCAGTTTGCTGTAAATATATTTGGTACTTTAGTTGATTCTCTGGGAAGAAAAGAAAAAACACACAGTTCTAGTCAACGGGAACAGAAACCAGCCCAAAGTAGGCTGCTGGAATTTTATACTAAAACACTGAAGAATAAAATATCATATTGAAATACTGGGTCTGTCTCCTTAAATTTTCCTCAACTGGAACTTTCACAGCTGAAATTATTCATTAACATTCTGTTATTCTTTTTCAATAACATTTTTTTTACCTTTCCCTTTTTAAAAAATAAGTTTTTAATGAAAGTAGTTTTAGAACCTTCACCCATTTTGTCAATCAACGGTCGAGTTGATTGACAAAATGGGTGTCAATCAACTCAACTGTTTGTGCAGCAGAAATTTTTGTTTGTGCAGCTTTGGCTTTGAAGATATTACAGTTTAAAGGTCAAAAGGTCAACCAGCCCCCTCACTTTCATAAAACCAAACAAAATATGTCAATCAACTCGGGTACGTTTGTGCTGGTTTGTGAACATCTGTTCATGCTGGATCTGTGAATTTCATTTGAAATTAAGTGCTAACCTTTGAATATGAATATTTAAATTTTAACGTTGATGAAATTCACATGGAACTAGGTATTATTTAGAATGAACTGATAAACCTCCAAAAACAAACTCAGTGACATATTTTAGTTTCTGATCACCAGAGGGCGCTATCAGACAAACTCTACTGTTGAAATATGAAAAGTAGGACTACAGCAAAACGTCCCAACTATCTAGTCTGCTGTTTCCGTCTCAATTTCATGATCGACAGTCATCAACACTTATTTTCATGACTTCAAATCAGTGCACAAGCTAGCAAACTAGCACAAACTGTTTATAAAAGAACTGATGTTCATTGACCTTTGATGACCTCTAGAAACATTTTTCTTAATATCTTTAAAATGATAGCGGCACAAACGAAAATTTTTGATGCCCAAATGTTTGACACCAATTTTGTCTGATTTGAAGAAGGTGAGGGGGCCAACTTCACTCAGGTTGTGAAAACCATGTGACTGATACAGTTGTGTCGTTTGAATCCGAACGCGCCAAATTATATTTATGAGGGAGAAATTGTGTCGATACGTTTGTGGGTTTTGTTGGATGGTGATTGTGTTCTTTGCCTTGCGTTGGTTTTTGGCTCATATTTGAATACTGACTTGTGCGAAATTCTGTTCCCCTGTGAAAATCTGTTCCCCTATGTCGGGAGCGCCCATTGCAGCCAGAGAGGCAGATCCGACCATTTTCACGGCGCTTCTGATCGATTTCTCGGTAAAACAGCTCATATAATGATGTCAAGGTTTGTAACATTCAGTTTAATCAGCAGAGGCTGTTTAAAAAAGAAGCAATAACAAAATTGTAAAATAAATAAACGAGCTCTTGTGCAAGGTCTTCTTACACTTTTGTGTTATTTTAATGGCCAAGAGAATTGGTCTTTTTCCCATTTTGTCACTTAAGCCTGACAAGAAAAAGTCAGTAACCAAACTCAGTTTTCCAACACATTGTGTGTATATTTTTTTATTGCTAATACAAGAGGATGGAAGCTGGCTGATGGCAGGCCACAAAGATTAGACTTCCTGAAAAGATGAGAGCATATAGGCTTTCCCATATAGACAGTCCCGTTCTAATAAATATAGGGCGGATTACTGGTCCTACTAACTTTAACAGTGTGGATTCCACCTGACATAGTCTGTTCCCCCTACAAAGACTGTTGAAAAGGGGAATAGGTTATTTCAGACAGCTAAGATATTTGGTTCCCCACCCATAATTCTGGTAAATAAAGAGCAAATGTTACAAAAATCACAGGATTTGTTGATGATTAGAGCAATAAGCATAGTTAAAGACTTGCTGGAAAATTTATTTGTTCCCATCTTATGGGGAGAACAGATTATTTCAGGTGGTTAAAATATATGGTCCCCCCCCCCCTCAGTTTTGGAAAATAAGGAGGAAATATCACCAAATCCTCAGGATTTATTGTTAATGATGAGAGGAATAAGCACAGTTAAAGACTTGCTGGTAAATTAATTTGTTCCTATGAAATGGAGGAAGAACAGATTATTTCAGGTAGCTAAAATATATTGTTCCTCCTAATAACTGGGAAAAATTAGCAAATGTTTTCAAACTTACAGTATTTGTTGTTCATCAAGAGAGGAATAAACAGTTAAAGACTTGCTGGTAAATTAATTTGTTCCCATGTTGTAGAGGGGTAACAAATTATTTCACCCTGGTGAAAAATAAATATACTTAGTATGTTAAATTTTAGCAAAAGCCCTTTGGGCATACACCCTCTAAAGCCCTCGGGGTGACATGTTTTCCACGTTTTTGAGGTAATTTTCCACTGCAACACCCAAACTTCCCCGTTTACTCAGAGCGTTAAAGTTCCACACCACATACTTTAAAGCCCTACTTTAAAAGAGCTTTTAAAGTATGCCTAAAGCCCTTTTCGCACTGCAGGGTCCGGCACGGAACGGAACGGCACGAGTTCAAAGTAGGGTCGACCGTTTTTGCAATAGAACTTCCGACCCGGTGCCGTTCCGTTCCGTGCCGGACCCTGCAGAGCAAAAAGGGCTTTAAAGTATGCCTAAGTCAGACTAACCATGAGTATACTTCAAGTTCACTTAGGATTAGTTAACTTAAAGTGTGACATTTTGGACCAACTAATTTTGTGCTTAGTGTATTTTAATAGTATTTAAATTGTATTAAAGCACAATTTAAAGTGAACCAAATGTACTTTCATGTACTTTTTTGGAACACTTTAAGTTATACTTAATATACTTTAAGTATATTCCTTTCTATGTAATATAAACATGCTTGATTAGTATATTTTGAGTGCACTATTTTTGTGATTGGATTACATGTAAAACATATTTAGAATGTATTTTAAGTATATTGGCATTACATATTTCATATGTTAGTAACGTGATAACAGAATGCTACAATTACACCTTTGTATTATAATTGCTAATGAAGTACACTTCTTAGTTACTTATTGTCTTATTATTCTGCTTTGCTGCTTTGTACATTACATGCTTCATACACACTACAGTGCTCCGATCAGGTTTTTTGCTGCCGATACCGATCACCAATGAGGCTGATCTCTGCCGATCACTGTTGACTGTTTTTTGCTTTAGGTATGAATGCTACTATATCATCTGACAAAATTTAAAAATGATCTGGCAATAAATTCACCTAATTTAGGCATAAAACATGCAAAATACTTGTAGGTACAATACAGCAGCTATTCAGTCAAAATAACAACTGAAAAACCTGCAACCAGTAAAATAATATTTAATAGTAAGGCTCTCAGTACCATAAATGACACGAGTCAAATAAATCTGCCTATATCAAATAATGTCAAGTAAAAAAGGAAACATTCACTCAAAGTCAAATGCAGGCTGCATCACAATAAACGATCCTTCCTGATAGCATGGCTAGCTGATTAATGCTGGTTCTGATTGGTTGTTCCATCCCTTAAAATACGGAATCGTCCCGTATTTGGTTGTTAAATGTTGCGTCCCGTATTGAACCGATACAGGACACGATTTGTTTCATATTTCTATAAATGTCCAATAGACACGCCTATCCTACACATATCAACACTAAGTGTAACAATAATGACCAAAATAAAACACAGGAAATATTAAGGTGAGCTAAATTCTCGTTGCGGGAGCTAAAGGACCAGAACGCTACGGACCGACGCTGTTGTCCCGGTTGCCTAGAGACGGACACTACGCAGCCGAGGTGAGCTGCTGTCAACCCGCCTCTTTCGAAAACATCCTCGACCCGATTCTCCACCGTCCTTAGAAGAAAAACCTCTCGTAAAGATACAGACGTGAGAAGGAAGACTCAAATCCCAGGCTGAATAATGTTAGTGAGGATAAACACAGGCAATTAAAAAAAATGTGTTCATCGTGGCGCAGTGCTGTATGATACCAGGCAGAATCAGGAGAGGACCACAGCAGACCCTGATATGGTAACATTTTGCTATGATTAAGTTTCTTATTGTGCTTTTAGTAGACTATATTGGTTTGATTATTTGCTTATTTAATGTATAATAATATCAGCCAAAATAATACAAATGATCATTTAAAGAACAAATCATACATTAGATTAACAGTAAATACATAAATACTTCCTACTTTAAAAGGTTTGTTAGGGCTTTCTGTATGTTTTATTTTGAAATGTTTATATATTTTATGAATTCAGTGGTCATTAATGCACCAGACACAGACCTGGAGCGGTTCTAGATGGGGGCCAACAAGGTACCAAAGAAGTTATACAAAATAAATGTCTTACATTAATACTCAGTGGTGGATTTTTTTTTAACCTTCACAATTTTACTTTAACAATGAATTAACAATTATAGTGCTGCACTTTTAACTGTTGTATGGAGATAGGATCACGCTTTCCATCTGCCAGGGATCTGCAACCTGGATCTTTGGAGACACAAGTGGGTCTTTGGCTCACTTATTATATCAAATGATGAATGTGATGGTAAGTAATCTTCACAAAATTACACCGTTTAGCAGCTTCTAAAGTGTCCACCCTGTTTCAAAGAAGAAATCTTACTCAACTTATGACGACAGTCACATATTTTGTCTGCCACGATTCGTTGTTTTCCCACTTTAGCTTCAATGCTGGTTAATACACACACACACACACACACAGAGAGAGGATTACACAACAGTTTTTAACATATTTCCTCCAATATTAGCTAGCATATTGTGCTAGCTAATGTTAGCACTAGGTAAAGTTCATAAACTAGGCTTGTGTAATATTCGCCTGTCTTTATGTTGAATTCGTTAACCAGCGCACATCTGTCGAGTGGCATTAAGCGTGGAAAATACCAAATATATCTGGAAGGAACCTTTGACTGTCTCTTGCTTGCCGCACCACACGCTGTGGACCACAAAGGGAGTTAACCCTGAAGTCCCCAACCACTTCAGCCTAGGAGTGAGAAGGAGCTCCCCTGTGTTTCTCTCACGAAGCTTGGAGGTTCAAAGGTTAACAGCTGGTAGGTCACAGGCCGAAGGAGGATATTCACATAATTTCTGTGTTTTTTATTATTTGGTGTGTTTGTGTCTTGTACTTAGTTTTATTTCAAATTAGATGTAATATGCCTTTTGCTGTGTTATGATATAACACAGCAGAATTACATTGAAATGTAACGTAAAATGTGGTTTAAAAAGTTTTTAAACCACATTCAAGCTGCAGGACCAAAAATAACTAGTAATGCACATCAAACGTGTTTTTCTCAGTAAGCAAACTGTTGAGAAGTAAAACCAAAATTCAAATGTTGCTTCTATACCAGTTTTCTTCAGTCTCACTGATTCTAGACTTTTCCAAGATTGGGGGGTCCAGACCCTCCCGACCCCCCCGGGATTTACACATACGAGTGTATATTTACACTTGGGCAAATACATATTTTGTTCACTTAAAGTATATTTAATATATTTCTTAAAAGTGTATTTTGGTGCAATTATATTTAAGTATGTTTAAAGTTATGTCAAAATTGGTACAAGCATAATTTTAGGATACTCCATATATATTTATAGGTAGTACACTTAATACTTAGTATACATAAAATATACTTGCATAAATGCAAGTATATTTTTAATATACTAAAGTATATTTTTTTCCACTAGGGATAAAGGTAACTACTTCCTGGATTTTGCCTATCACAGGTTCTTTTTGGAACGCAAGCCCTGCAAAAAACAAGGGATCACTGTACTTATTATACTAAAAGTGTAATAAATTTGCTTCTAGTACTCTTTTTAAAAAATATATATTTTTGGCACACCTTCTAAAGATATATTTTTCTAAAATATACTTTAAATTACATTTAAAGTATATTTAAATATACTTTAAATATATTTATACTTTAGTAATCTTTATTACCAAAGAATTTATTACTAAAGTTATACTTTGGATAATCATTTTAAAAATACACTGCATGTATTTGTATAAATGTACATTTTATAAATATATTACAAATGTATACAAATAATATTTTTGTGAAGTTGTACTTTTGGTAGCATTTTCAAATATGTTCTGTGTATATTTTAGTAGACCTTAATAAATCTCAAAATAAATACACTTCAATAATATCTCTAAGTACTTTGTAAATAGTATCTAATAATTAGATTAATTATACAAAGTATTTCAATGAAACACTTTCAGTGTTTACATACATGCTGCTTTATCCTAACTAAGTATGCTTTATGGGGTGCCTTAGTAATCTTTTGCTTTTTGTTAAAAAGGCAAATCTATATATATACACATACATATAGGGGGATTAACAACATTAACAAGATTCCCCTTGTTTATCTTTTTCAGTGTGCACACAATAGAAAAGAGATAATCTGTTGTTTCAATGTCATTGTCACAAAAGATACAGCTATTAGTGTCAAAGTTGAATCTTTGTCATAATAGTTCCCTGGATGGAAAAATGTTTAGAATTTTAAAATGAACTTCTTTAGCTTTAGGACTTAGAGTGTATTTAAGGTAAGCAGTTCTCCAATTAACCTCTGAATCAGAAAACAAATTTAAAATTTAGTTTCTATTTGGTCAGACAGGAAATATACAATTAGTTAGATGCTGACACATCCTTTTGGTAGAGTTACTTTTGTCCAAAAGGTTAACTCCAAACAGTTGAAGTGCAGGTAACTGAAGGTCAGCTGATTGAATGTTTATATTTTGAACCAAATATTTGACTGCAGTGGGGATGGAGTTCAATACTGTGTTAAACTGAGTGCGTCAGCCGTCCAAATTATACAATAAGCAAAATTCGTCATTAGACAACCAATCTCAACTGTCATTATGAAACAAATACCTTTTTCCATCCAGTGATCCAAATATGGGCTGCACTGTCAGTTTAATTGGTCTCTCTAATTCTCCTTAGGTGTGGGTGCATAGTCCCATCTGTCTCTGTGTTGCCCTGCGACAGACTGGTGACCTGTCCAGGGTGATCCCGCCTCTTACCCTAAACGTTCACTGGAGATAGGCACCAGCACCCCTGTTGACCCCACTAGGGACAGGAGTGTACAGAAAATGGATGGATAATACAGAAAAAGCAAACGATTACTAAGGCACCCCATAAAGCATACTTAGTTAGGATAAAGCAGCATGTATGTAAACACTGAAAGTGTTTCATTGAAATATTTTGTATAATTTGTCTAATTATTAGATACTATTTACAAAGTACTTACAAATATTGAAGTGTATTTATTTTTAGATTTATTAAGGTCTACTAAAATATACACAGAACCTATTTGAAAATACTACCAAAAGTACAACTTCACAAAAGTATTATTTGTATATATTTGTAATATATTTTTTAAATCTACATTTATTTTTATAAATGTAGATTTTAAGTGTACATTT
>NW_015115087.1:43156-56430 GCF_001443285.1 Poecilia latipinna
AGTGTACATTTTAAAAATATATTGCAAAGTGTATTTTTAAAATCTATCCATCCATCCAACACCCTTTACCCTAGTGGGGTTGGGAGGGCTGCTGCTGTCTATCTCCAGCTAACGTTCCGGGCGAGAGGCGGGGTCACCCTGGACAGGTCTCTAGTCTGTCGCAGGGCAACACAGAGACAGACAGGACACACAACCATGCACACACACACTCACCTAGAGAGAATTTAGAGCAGGGGTGTCAAACTCCAGTCCTCAAGGGCCTCTGTCCTGCAACTTTTAGATGTGCCTCTGCTGCACCACACCTGAAAAGAATAATTAGGTCATTAGCAAGGCTCAGGAGAACCAATCTACACAGGGAGGAGGTAATTAAGCCATTTCATTCCACCGTTTTTTTTTTACCTGTGGCACATCTAAACACTGCAGGACAGCGGCCCTTGAGGACTGGAGTTTGACACCCCTGATTTAGAGAGACCAATTAACCTGATAGTCTTGGTTTTGGACTGTGGGAGGAAGCTGGAGTACCTGGAGAGAACCCACCAGGCACAGGGAGAACATGCAAACTCCATGCAGAAAGACCCCGGGCCGGGAATCAAACCCAGGACCTTCTTTCTGCAAGGCAACACTACCATTGCAATTAGAGCAATTAGACCAATAAAAAGCTATTTTTATTGGTCTAATACCATAGAAAAGTGGTTTTAATGAGAAGTATGTTTAATACCCATTTTAAAGGTTGATCTTTTCAAAAGTGTCATGATGTGTGTTTAAATCCAGACCCAAATGCAGCACGTGAGAGACATAGATCAGTTGTGGATATTTAATGAAAAAAAAAAAAAAAAAAAACTTACAAAAATAGAAAGTCCAACAGAAAAATCCAAAACAAGGCCAAACTGGGAACCCAAGAAGAAGAGAGGAAAGTAACAAGATGAACTGGCAACTACTGACTGAAAGAGAGTGGTTTAAATATTAGGAAGGAGAAATCTGAACAGACCTGGGCTGATGAGTAAATTGATTGCAGGTGTGAGTGAAGGGAGACTGAGGAGAAGGGGAGGAGAAAGTGACACAGGAGAGCAAGGCAGGGAACACGAATGTAGTTTTTTATAGTATTTTTATTTTTCTCAGAAGAACGGGTATTATGGGGAGATTATAAGTGTCTGATCCATACTCCAACCTGGAAAGTGGCGGTAATGCACGTAAAAGTTGTTTGCCAACCGCCATAAAAAAAAGAAGAAGAAGGAGGAGGCAGGGAACACAGGGAACAGGAAATAATTCTAACATTAAAGAATAACTTGGACTAAAGAAACATGAAAAGAAAAACAAACCTATAATCACAAAGGAAGAACAGAAGTGGAAAACGCAAACTAAATAGAAAAACCTAAGGAACACTAAAAATCCAAAACCAAACTAAAACAACCCCAGAGCCCAACAAAAAGGTACTTTTAATCTGATAAACAAGACTCATTGAGACACATATTCTAATTTATTCGATGTAAGTAGATGGTACACAAAGTATCGTTCAGGAGCATGATTAAGAGCCCAAATATATCAAGAGATTTATACAAGTGATGAGTATATTTCAGGGGTGTCCACAGTCGGTACTGGAGGGCCGACATCCTGCATGTTTTAGGTCACTCCCTGATTTAAAGCGCCTGGATCAAATGATGGCTCGTTAGAAGGCCTAAGAGCAACACTGAAAAGCTAAAAAGTTTGTCACTACCACCAGGGAGAGAACTAAAATGTGCAGGATGCCAGCCCTCGAGGACCGACTTTGGATACCCCTGTTCTAACCAGATTGTGTGGGCAACAGACAAAATAACTCCTTTTCTTTGCTTTCACAATATGTTCTTTTCTTTAAAAGTCTCTTCTCTAAATGTCTTAGTTATGTACAATTTAGCAGTAAAAAAAAAGAATAAATCCATTGACGTACTCTCCACCAAAATAAAATAAAATCACATTTTTTCTCTAGACTGTAGTTTTTACCTTGCTTCTTGACTCTGATGGTGGTATGGTGGAATTTTTCTGCCATTATCCAAGAGCATACATTTTCAGTCTGAAAGCAGGATTTTATCTCTTTTGTTCTCAAAACTTTTAATACTTTTGCTTACATTTTTATTTTGAAAGCAGGACTTCATGTCTTTCTTCTCAAAACTTGTAATGCTTGTACTCAAAACTTCTCCTCGGACTTAGACTTAGTCTCTGCTTGGATTCTGCTCACTTTTGGAAACGCCTATTGGCACAGTCGCCTGACAACCTCTCAGCCTATAGAATGAAAGTGTTGTACTGGGTGTGTTTGTTTCCTTCTAGCGGGTGTGCCTGTGTGGCTATTATCGATTGATGCCACCAACTGGATGTAGGGAGAAACAACGACATCAGCTTCCTACTCTGTAGTACATTAAACATCTACCAGCAGTGTGCTACTGATCACAAACAGCCTTCTGATCTTAGACAAAAGTTTGTCTCACCAACCACCATAAGCAAAAGTATTAAAAGTTTTGAGAACAAAAGACATCAAATCCTGTTTTCAGACCGAAAATGTAGCAGAAAAATTCCCCCATATGGTGGCTCCCAACTGGTCTGCAGGAATTAACCTGACCTGGTACCCGCTTCTTTTCATGGAGAGGGCAGCTAATCTATAGTAAGAATTACTCTGTTGTCCTCTTTGCCACTGTCAGGGAACCTGGAGACAAATAAACAGCATTAGGAAATAATTAGTCACCATATTTGAGGGGATAACACTGAGTTATACCAATGCCCTGTAATAGAAAATTTAAGTTTAACTTTATTTCACTTAAATTTTATCTAAATTTGGATTGATAGTGTTTTGTGTATACAAATGTTTTTCTTTAATGTTTTCTCACTGTAAGTGTGAGATCATAACGTGTGATAGGACAAACTGTACATTGTAGAAATATGAAATTTGGTACGTAGGTAGATCTCACTAAATCAGGAAAAAAAAGTCTTTTGGAGGTATGCCCTAAAATGTACAGGGAAACTGGTCATTTTGAATCAAAGGGCAAATTGTGGCGTTTTGTCGTTTTCACACACCTTGAACTTTAACAAACTCCTCTTCAGGATTTTGAGCTATCGACATAATTTTTGGTCAGTGTGCAGATAAGAGGCGAGGCATTAAAAATGATCAAAATCATGAGTTTTTGAGCATGTTAAGGGGGCACGGCCAAGTGGCGCACTTAGCGAACTCACCAAAGCAAACCAATGTTACAACTTTCATATGCAAAGGTCAATTGGCACCAAACCTGGAATGAGTGATCCTGGTGGGATCCCTGACGGTCCTATGGTGTGACGTTATCACACTATGATGGTCTTTTTTCCCCCCATCAAGTTAGATACCATTTTGGCCCAGCGAAGTGTAAAAGACAGACTAATTTCCCAAAATTTATCAAGATTGTTCTTAGTAAAAAAGATAATTTTCTCAAATGCAAAGTCAAAAGTAATTTTTGTAATGCATTGTGAAATTCCACATAATGTCTCTTTCTTCCACAAGGATGAAATACAGCGTTAAGTCACTTTCTTTTTACTTGGAAAGCTCCATCTCTGACCCACTTGAGCAAATTAAGATAATCTTATGTCAGAAGACAGAAAATTAGTCTCACTTGCCTTAAAGTACGAAGAGTTTTGGTGGTGGGCATGGCCATTGCAATGCAGTAAAGTCATAGGTGATGCCGTTGCCATATGTTTGGCTCTAAATTCTACAAATTTCCTTGTCCATCTCCCAACCGGAATGCAGTCCAATATTTGGTGGACGCATATATGGGACAAAGCTGTCTGCAATATAGTGAAGTCAGATTCACGAAAGATTCAATTCTTCTGAATGGCTCTTTACTAAGAACATAGGACTGGGGCCTCACTGACAGCTGTTCTTTGTTCTAGTAATGCTCTGCGTACACTGCAGTAGCTATTATTATTTTATTTAATTATATACATTGATATTTATTTAATTAGCAAATAAATAAAACACGAGAATGGAAGAGCCTGCAGAGCATGCTCATTGCTCTTTGATTGTTTTTGTCACCTGTTATGGTGGCAGACATTACAGCACTGTGCTGCCTGGCTTCATGCAGCGGGAAAGAGAGTGAGAACAGTCACGATGCGCATATTGTGCTTGGTTACTTCTTGCTTGTAGTGCCTTGGTCAGTGTTCATAGTTGAGTGTTGTTACCGTTAATGCATTGTCTTAATTGTTATGTTAAATGGTGCAGACAGTGGTGGTTTCTGACATGGGCAATATGGGCAACCGCCCAGGGCGTTATCTTTTTAGGGATGGTACGAGACCTCCACGGATTGTGACACAGAGATGGAAGCAAAGCAGAATGAAGAGTTTGAATTGATAAGGATATTGGTTAAATTTGTTTCAGCTCTAAGCATTTAATATCTAGGTGCTTTTATGGGAATGTGGATCCTTCAGATCAATATAAGGAGCAATTTTGATCATATTTCACATTTTAGTGTGTCATATAGCACGGGCACCAGTCTTGGTCTCGACTTGGTCTCGGACCCTAAAAGTCTTGGTCTTGTCTCGGTCTTGATACACTCTGGTCTTGGTCTTGACTACAACCCTACATCACAAAATCTGGGTGTGGCCAACCCTCAAATCCTAACTGTTCACCATAAAACCTCGAAATGGAACAACTTATTCCATTAGATATATCTCATTAATACATCAACTGACCTACACCAGATTTTTTGTGCATCATTAGGGAGCACTCCACAACATATTTATGTCCATTGCCTAGTGGACGGGTATGGAAACTGCATGAGAGCATGGCCAAAGCAAGCGGGCGGCGTTGCTGGAGCTCATGCGGTAGCCATGAGGCCGGAGCGGCACTGAGCTGTGAGAACTGCCAATGCTACTTGTAGCTTTAATCTTTATTTGTTTTCAAATATAAAATCTAAATTTCTACTTGTTTGATGTAACATTATATGTGTTTTCTACATCTTTCAGGGTTCCCCTTTGATTTGTTAATACCAAGACCTCTGTGTTTCACAAAAACAGAGTGTGTGCACTTTATACCATTTTCCCTGATCCTACTTTTTCAGTTCTTTTGTTATTGTTAGGTTAGGTTAAGTTTATAATTTTCTTTTTAATCTGATTTTTTAGTATCAGAAGAGAGAAAATGCGATCGAAAAGTTTAAGGTTACTGTATTTTCCGCACCATAAGGCGCACCGGATTATAAGGCGTACCTTCAATGAATGGCCTATTTTAAAACTTTTTTCATATATAAGGCACATAGAATAGACGCTACTGTAGAGGCTGGAGTTACGTTATTCATCCACTAGATGGAGCTGCACTAAAGTGAATGTCAACAAAACAGTCCGTCTCCGGTTGGCGAGGAGAGCCTTCCGCGACTGGGCCGGGGCGTGGCCGGACGATGGTCACCCTTCTCCGTTCGCGCACAGCATGTTGGTGGAGAACGCGGTGCTAAATGACCTGCAGACGACCTGATTATCAGGTCGGTAGGTAGATAGCTCAGTCAAACTTTATTAACAAACCAGCGTTGTGACAACTATCCCAGAATGCACTGCGCGCTTCTTCTTCTACGGGCGAAAATGAAGTCGGCGGCTGCTTACCGTAGTTGCCAGACCTGTTGTGGCTCAATATTGGTCCATATATAAGGCTCACCGGATTATAAGGCGCACTGTCGGCTTTTGAGGAATTTGAAGGGTTTTAGGTGTGCCTTATAGTGCAGAAAATACGGTACTATTTGAGTGTATCAATGCATAACAATGTTATGATTCTTGTGTAATGCTCATGGGAATGTTTTCTGAAGCTGTCTCACCAAACCTTATATTACAATAAAGTTGTTGAATTACTTCTTGTTTGTCTGCTATCCACCCTCAAGAACATCCTTGAATGTTTAATTTCCTTTATGAAAGCAAATGCATATGCTTGCAATCTGTTTTGTAAACAGATTGTCAATGTATGTGGATGGAATAAAACCCTCCTATAAAACTGTATGTTGTGTTCTTCTCTAGGCTTTTTCTCCTGAGTCTTCAGTGAGCAAAGTCTTTGAACATTGTAAAACATTACAATAAATATTGATAAAGAATATATATTCTTTCTCTTGTTCTTGAAACAGTTTTTCCTAACTCTTGGTTAAAGATAATTTCAAATCATGTGATAGTAAAGAATCACAGTAGCCCAACAAGTTCTGCTCCTACCATGGTAGTTTTTACTCGGCCTCCTGTTTGTGTGCAGGTCCAGCCCGATTTATTGACCAGGATATTACAACCCTCATCATCCAAACATGGAATCATTTTGCACCACTGTTCACTCCTGACGATTTGAACTAGGGGGAAAGAACAAAACATGTCAGCTTAGTCATTTTTATTCCTTTAATGTCTTTCTGTAGGTGTAATCTTTTGAAACTGTCTCAAAACTGAATGAAAGGCTAATTTGCAAATATATGTTTAATTGGTCACTTGGGTATAAAGATCAAACACAGAACATTCTGTCAAAATATCACAGAAACAATAAATATTACATTTAAGTTGAAAATATGAATATGGTCAGCCTTTGCCGTTCGCGCACAGCATGTTGGTGGAGAACGCGGTGCTAAATGACCTGCAGACGACCTGATTCTAGACGGTTGGTAGGTAGATAGGTCAGTCAAACTTTATTCACAAACCAGCGTTCTGACAACTATCCCAGCATGCACCACGCGCTTCTTCTTCTACGGGCGAAAATGAAGTCGGCGGCTGCTTACCGTAGTTGCTAGACCTGTTGTGGCTCAATATTGGTCCATACATAAGGCGCACCGGATTATAAGGCGCACTGTCGGCTTTTGAGGAAATTGAAGGTTTTTAGGTGCGCTTTATAGTGCAGAAAATACGGTAGTCAAAAATATTTTTGTTATGACAACCGGGTTTATGATGTTGAAGGCCAAGGAGAAATCCAGAAAGAGCAGACAGATGTAAGAGTTCCTGTTCTCTAGGTGGGTGAGGGCTGTGTTGACCACCAATGAGATGGCATCAGCAGTAAAACAGTTCTTTCTGTAGGCCTACTGATGGGGGTCCACAGTGGCACAATGGAGCCCTTGGTGTGAGTCACAACCAGCCTCTTCAAACACTTCATGACCACCGATGTTAAGGCTGTAGGTCGGTAGTCATTCAGGCCTGTCACTGTGG
Source organism: Poecilia latipinna (assembly GCF_001443285.1). NCBI lineage: Eukaryota > Metazoa > Chordata > Actinopteri > Cyprinodontiformes > Poeciliidae > Poecilia > Poecilia latipinna. Next base: position 50,297 of record NW_015115087.1, read on the forward strand.
AGCACTTGGGGACAGAGACAATACTGGTGGTCTTTAAGCAGGCGGGTACAGATGAGAGTGATAGTAAGGTGTGGAAGATGTCCGTCAACACCTCAGACAGCTGATGTGCACAGTCCCTCAGTACATGCCCTGGGATGTTGTTGGGATCTGCAGCCTTGTGAGGGTTGATTTTCCTGGAGGGACTTCCCCTGTGGTCTCACAGAGAGGCGTGTCACCAGGTAGTGGTATTATCTGGTGCTGAGGGGGAGTGTTAGGATCTTCAAAGTGGGAATAGAACTTATTGAGTGCATCTGGCAATGAGGGGTCCTTTGGGCATTGTGCATCCCTGATGTTGTAGTCTGATGACCTTCCACATGCACCAGGCGGTGGTGAAGGGACCTTGAATTTTCTGGGCGTATGTGGCCTTGGTCCTCACAATGCCAGCAGTCGGTTCTTTCCTTACCTCTCGGAGTGCTGATGGCTTGCCTGTCCTTAATGCAATGTCCCTAGCTTTCAGTAGAGCTCTCATTTAGCCAGGGTTTCTAGTTTGGGTAACAGGATACTGTCTTGGTGATGACATCATTGGCACACTTGGAGATGAAGCCCAGAACAGAGAAAGTTGTCTGCCACCTTTTCTTCATAAGGTGCTTAATCTATTCATAAATAGATTAAGCACCGGTTTGACATTTGACAAACCTGCCGATCTGTGCCCTGAAAACAGTCCTGGAGCACAGAGGCTGCGTCTTTTAATGTAACCTTACCTCAAGTCAAGTGGAACACACTGGACTATTTATAACTGTTTTATTTATGCATAGTTATAATAGCTAGCTATAATCAAAAACTAAAACAGAATGATTTATTCTTTAACATTAAAAAAAAAATGTTGTTTCAACAGTATTAGCTTTTACTTTGCTCTGATCGTGTCAACCATCTCCTTCGTTACAGTGTTCCTATAGCGCTCTGCAAACTGGGAGATCTTGTTGTCATTTCCTGGAAGCAGCCCTTTGAAGGTGTCGGGAAATGTGATCACTAGCTCAGCAATTATAGCTGTTCTTGCAATGTTGTGGTCAACATTAATCATGGTGAGAGCCTTCTCATGAATTCAAACATGGCCAATCATTTCAGGCCATTCTCATCACAGGTGATGACTCAATCCACTGTGGTCACTTAAAAAGGAACAAAAACAAATAAACAAGAAACAATTTGATCTTAATTCAGCGTTTAAATAACTACCATTCCAAGAATGTCTGTTGCTGCACACTGTCAGAATGGTAGACTGGCAGACAAATGTGCAGTAACACTGCAAATTTTGATAATATAATTATCAAAATTCTTTTCATTTCTTAATACATGTAGCATAATTATGAGAGCTGAACAAAACTATTCTAATCAAATATTTGTTTGATAGAAGTTCATATAGCCTACCATGTTGTTCCTAATGCATCATTTAATCATTCAGCACACGAGTGTATCTTATAACTTAATGAGCATTCAAAGTTATTTCCCATCACATACTCTGGCTTATGGATGTTTTCAAGAGGTTTATTAATAAATAAATAGATTAAGCACCGGTTTGACATTTGACAATGTTTAATTACCTGGTCTTTTCACCCAAAGAAGGAACATGCGATTTTTCAACAAAAAAAAAAAATCAAGTGTGCATTCAGGACCAGTGTTGAAAAACACTGGATTAGATGAAGATATTTCAATCATTAGAATTCAACCACAAATCAACATTGAGTCAATGACATATTTTCAACATTAGTTCATTGACTAGGATTGGATGATTGTTTTGTCATGATTTGTGTTTCTGTGTTCAGTTCTGTCCTGTGAGTCTCTGTTGTCTCTGTGTCTTCCCTGTTGATTACTTCCCAGGTGTGTCTCGTTCCCTTGATTAACCTCCCAGTGTATTTAAGTCCACCTGTTGTCTTTGTCTCTTGTCGGGTCCTTGTCTTACATGTGTCATTTGCTGTCAGACGTATGTTGAAAGCTGTCTTTGTCTTCAGTTGTTAGGTCGATGCTCTCCAGTGGAATTGCTAAGTCCTGGTTAGCTTAGCTCGCGTTTTCAGTCTTTGTCAGTGCTACCGGTATTAGCTGGTAGCACTGCCGTGCTGCCTGTTTTCCGGACTGTGAGCTCTTCAATAAATTCCTCATATTCATCACCTTACCTGGGTCTCAGCGTTCTCTCCTCACCACCAACCACACCACCTCCTGACATGTTTGATAGTTGATCCACTTTCAGTCGTCAACCTTAACCATAAAATGTAACCTTTTTGATTGTAACTCAACATTGCATTAACAATAGCAGGTTGTTAATGAAAAAGAAAAGACTGTGTGGTTGGGATACACCACTCATTTAAGTAGGGGAGATGAACCGCTCAACTCCTTGTAGAAACTTGTAGATGTTTTTGTGTCAACATATCACGCACAGACAGTCAGTAATAATTTTTATGGACAAGTAAGGAAATGTACAGAAAGGAATCACAACTCACTATCCACAACAGTGCTTAATTTAAAATGTGATTACCTCAAATCCAATAATAAAATTCTCAGTGCTCAAAAGAGGAGAGGAAGAGAAGAGGTGCGACAAATATCTTACAATAATCAGACATTGGCATTTCAATTATTAGAATTCCACCACAAAGCAACAACAACCTCTCCATGGGCTGCCACCTTATCCTGGTGAAGGGGTTTGAGTGTCCCAGTAACCCCAGGAGCTACGCTGTCTGGGGTTTCATGCCTCTGGTAGGGTCACCCAAGGCGGATAGCCTTGGGTAGGGTCAAGGTTGTCGGTGCCTGTCGCAGCGGCAACCCTCGAACCCATTGATGAACACCTTCGGTGAGGGATGCTGTCCACGGTTCATTATTTCATTAATTTGGCTGAATCATGATAAACTGCCACCTTTTGCCTTGGAAATCAAAACTAGCAAAACTGCTACATTGCTTTCACAGACTTGGTTCCTTTTCCTGTCGAAAGTAGCCAATATTTCAATTATATTGTTATTATATACTGTTCAAACACTTCTTATTAAAGAAGTGTTTGAACTAAGTGTTACACTTAGTGTTGATATGTGTGTGTGATAGGCATGTCACACACGCTTATTGTGTGACATGCCTATCACACTTCTTATTAAAGAAGTGTTTGAAACGGGAGGGAGTGGCTGAGTGTTACCACTAGCCGACAGCTCTGTATGGGAGCCAAGAGCAGGGGAACTATTGCAGCTGACAGTAAAAAAAATAAAGTATGCCTTTATTGCCATCTTCAAGGTAGAGCCTTTAAAACCACAAAATAAAATCGGAATATTTTTCTAGAAAACTCTGGTGCTGACCTTTAAGTTATGATACTTCCCAAATATTCAGTTCCTACATATTTATAGGTTCTTAGCCATCCAGAACATGACACCCCGCCGCCCCCCAAAAAGTTTAAAGCAACTTTAATTATAATTTAAATAACACGACTTGTATTGAGAACCACTGCAATATGAGGAATTTTATTAAGTGGAGTTACTTATTAAAACTTGGTTTTATTTAGAGCCTTAAGTTTTTGTAAAGGTGTATCAGAGATTATATCTGTGACACTGAACCAAACTCATATCTAAGCAACAGTTGGATCTTAGTTTGACTTCAATGGGTCTCAACAGGTTGTTTACTGAGAAAAATACTTTTGTTATTCATTGCTACTTACTAGTCATTTTTGATGGTGCAGCTTGAACACAAAAAAAATTAAACCACATTTTACTGTAACTTTGCCGACCCGCCCAAAATTGCTTTTAAAAAATGTCCCTGTTTATGGTCCCCCACAATAATGAGATGGGATTTACGCCCGTGGGCCAAAGGACGCTAATGAAGATATGCTACAGGTGTAGGGTTGCCACCCGTCCCGTATTTGGGTGTTAAATGTTGCGTCCGGTATTGAACCGATACAGGACGCGATTTGTTCCGTATTTCTATAAATGTCCGATAGACATGCCTGTCACACACATATTGTCAGGTTCTGGGTTTCTCTTTAAGAAAGGTCTCTCCCCTTCGGCTTCCCGTTGGGGAGTGGCCTGGAGTGGAGCTGCACGCCTGAAGCCAGTTGGATCATCAGTCGAGAGGATTTAACACTAAGTGTAACAATAATGACCAAAATAAAACACAGGAAATATTAAGGTCAACTAAATTGTCGTGGCGGGATGTAAATAGGACCCCCAACAAAGTTACGGACCGCCGCTGTTGTGGTTGCCTAGAGACGGACACTATGTATCCGCAGTGAGCTGCTATTGACCGCGTCTTTTTAAAACATCCTCCTCCCGATACCCCTTTGGTCCTTAGAACCAAAACCTCTCGTAAAGATACAGACGTGAGAGGGAAGACTCAAATCCCAGGCTCAACAATGTTAGTGAGGATGAATACAGGCAATTAAAACAAATGTGTCCATCGTGGCGCGGTGGCCTGCTGTATGAATGGATCAGGAGAGAAATTGTAGACATGTCAGAGCCTAAAGAACCAGACATCAGCGTCTCTTTATCCCTCACTCATCTCCTGAGACTGATATGGTACAGAACATTTTATTATTGATTCAGTTTTTTATTGTGCTTTTAGTAGACTGTTATGGTTTGGTTATTTAATGTATAATAATATCAGCCAAAATGGTATAAATGGTCATTTAAAGAACAAATCATACCAAGAGATTAACAGTAAATACATAAATATTTCCTACTTTAAAAATGTTTGTTAGGGCTTTCTGTTTGTTTTATTAAGAAATGTTGACATCTTTTTTAATTCAATGTTTAGTGGTCATTTAATGTATTATTAATGTCAGACATAGACTTTTAAAATATTGCTTATCTCTGCAGCGGCCATCCCATCCCATTAGAGTCAGGCGACACGCTCCGTGGTGGGCGTCCCTTATTTTAATTTCTGAAAGGTGGCAACCCTATCTCAATGTCTTTGTTTAAACTCCACCACCACTATTGGTTTTGCAGAAACTGTACAGACCTTTTCACACAAAAGAGAAACGCGCAATTTTTCAAGACGTTTCTCAGGATCTTGAGAAAATAAGCTCCTGCCCCTCGCCCCTTCTCCATGTCCCCTATGGGCTCCATAGGAAACCAACTTCAGCTTTGAAACTCATAATATCCTCATCTGGGACATCTTTAGACCGTAGGACATGTAAATTGTCCTTATTGTCTCTGTTTAAACTCCACCATCACTACTGGCAGAAACTGTACAAACAGGCCTTTTTACCCAAAAGAGAAACGTGCAATTTTTTTAAAACGTTTCTCTGGATCTCGAGAAAGTAAGTTAGGGATTGTATTTTTTATTTTTTTTATTTTATCCATGTCCCCTTACAGCAGGGGTGTCAAACTCAATTTCACCGAGGGCCACTTCAGCATATTGGCCACCCTCAAAGGGCCACATTGACGGTACAAATCAGGAGTTCCCAGCTGCAGTCCTTCAGACTGCAACTTTTAGATGCATCCCTGCTAAAACACCCCAGGCAAAAGGTTGACTTCCCTCATTAGCAGCAACTCAGTTCTGTAGAGCCTTATAATGAGTAAATGATCCAGGTGTGTTAGAGAAGGAACGCATCTAAAGTTGCAGATAGTAGCTCTGGAAAACTAGACTTGGGCACCCCTAGCATAAAATGTATGAAAATACAATGTTAAAAATAAATTAAACACCACCTCATATTGTTAAATAACTCTTTGGAGCTTCTGGTTAGGAAGCGCATTCAAAACCTTTGTTTGAAATGGCGCGTTAAATTCAAGTCTCCATTACAGACCAGAGAAAAATAAAGAGAATGCAACGTTGTGTTAATCCATTTGAGGAGCCGGCAGTTTAACTTGAGGAAATAAATGACGACGCAAAAGTTAATTAGACTGTAACATGCGCAGTCTGCTGCTCAACCACTGCGGAGGCAGTTACGTTACGCCACTGCGAAGAATTAAAAACCGCTGGGAGTAACTCATCCAGCGGATTTAACAAATGGAGCCTTCTGGGTTCATGTTACCCAGGAGAGCAGCGCTCTGGAAGAGCTGCAGACGTGACATCTGTCCGTTTCGGAGAAGCGAAAAAATAAAAAATAAAATCCTTAAAGCGCACACCGGACCCCGCAGGGTAAAACACTCAGAGTTCAGTTGATCTGTTTGGATCAGACAGATCCAACTGAC
>NW_015115087.1:57149-61900 GCF_001443285.1 Poecilia latipinna
AACCTACCTGCAGCTTTCAGAGCCCACCTGCCTGCCCGCTCCAGCCCACTGCTCGATCTCGTCCTCCCCCCCCGTCAGAAGCCTTTCAAGAGAACGTAAGCTGGAACTCGGTTCCCTATCGCACTTTGCCCTCCTCTGGCCAGACCTTTAACCTGTTCTCTCCGCTTCCAGGCGTGACTCGGACCTAGGTCCTCGGATCACCTGCAGAACCTGAAATTGTTTCTTTCTTTAATAAAAGAAAAATAGTACTCACCAGTTGTTTCCGGGTCTGATTCTGCATGTGGGTCAGAGGTTTACCCTCCGTTATGACAGAATCATCCGGCCAACAGTCTGACCCAGCAGGATCTCGCCCAGACCCATTAACAGTCTTGGCTAGACATGACGACCTCCTAAATTCTCTCTCTAACCAGCAGAATCAGTCTAACCAGCGGATGGATCGCCTGGCACAGCTCTTCCAGGATATTGATCGAAAACTTTCTGCCCTAGGACCACCTGCTCACCCAGCCGGCGCAGCGGCCGGCCGGCGCAGCGGGCGGAGCAACAGCCAGCGCGGCAGCCGGTGCGGCGCCCGGCGCAGCGGCAGTCCCGCCACTAGATCCACCTCCATCCCGTTTTAGAGACGCTGTCTCTCCCACGCCAGAACCTTTTGCGGGTGAGATCGGCAGATGTGGGGGTTTCCTCCTCCAATGTTCACTAGTCTTTTCTCGTTCTCCCCAGTCGTTTCCTGATGACCCCTCCCGCATTTCCTACATTGTTGGATTACTTCAAGGAAGAGCATTAAGGTGGGCTGAGGCCAAATACTCACAACAGACACTGTTACAGAGTTCATTCACTAACTTTATTTCCGAACTCAAACAGACATTTGGTTATGCTGAGTCAGGGTCTGAAATCACCAAGAAGTTATGGAGTCTCAAACAAGGAAGCCAATCTGTAGCTGAGTTTGCGATTGATTTTCGCACATTGGCGGCCTCTTCTGGCTGGAATGATGAGGCTCTTAAGGGTGCGTTCCTCCAGGCCTTAAATGAACCACTAAAGGATGAGTTGGCCTATCGTGACGAACCTGAGACATTGGAGATTCTGATCTCCCAGGCGATTAAGATTGACAACAGGGTGCGAGAACGATCTCGGGCTAAGAGGCGGTCCCTCCCTGTTACTGCACCAATTTTTCCTCCTATTCCCCCCTTCGCCGACAGTGGCTCGGAACCTGCCACAGAGGAGCCCATGCAAATAGGTCGAGCAAGGCTGTCACCTGAGGAACGGCAGCGCCGTATGCAGACAGGAGCTTGCCTTTATTGTGGTCAGTTAGGGCATTTTGTGGCTGCTTGCCCTCTGCAGTCAAAAGGCAGAGCCCGCCGGTAGGCTCGGGAATACTGGTGGGTGGAATTAAGAAATTTGATTCCCGGGTAACACTCTCTTGTGCTCTAATGAATGACAAGACCCATTTCCAGACCTTCGCCCTGGTTGATTCAGGGTGTGAACAAAACCTCCTTGATGAGAACCTAGTAAAACAACTTCAGATACCAGTTATCCCCCTTCCTGCTCCCATCCAGGTGTCTGCTCTTGATGGAAATCCATTACCCAGGATCACGCACAAGACCAAACCCATTAACCTTCTGGTTTCAGGTAACCATTGGGAGTCTCTAACCTTTTTTGTGTTTCCTTCCCCCCAGGCACCAGTTGTTCTTGGTTTTCCATGGCTGTCCTTTCATAACCCTCATATCAATTGGCGAGATAATAGGGTAGAGTCTTGGAGCACCAAATGTCTGGCCTCCTGTCTCCAATCAGCTTGGGGCGCCCTCCAGGCCCCAGACTCTGAGGAGCAGGTTAGCCCTTCTGCGCTCTCAAACGTACCTTCTGAGTATCATGATCTGCACAGAGTCTTTAGTAAGTCTCGAGCCCTATCCTTACCACCACACAGGCCCTACGACTGCGCTATCGACCTCTTACCTGGTGCTCCACTCCCGTCCAGTCGCCTTTTCAACCTATCCGGACCTGAAAGGGAGAGCATGGAGAAATATGTTAATGAATCTCTTGCTGCAGGTCTTATTCGCAAGTCATCTTCACCTGTAGGTGCAGGGTTTTTTTTTGTGGGGAAGAAGGATGGAAGTCTCCGTCCGTGCATTGACTATCGGGGACTCAATCAGATTACAGTCAAAAACAAGTATCCATTGCCACTCCTTTCTGCAGCTTTTGAACCCATCCAGGGGGCCACCATTTTCACTAAGCTGGATTTGAGGAATGCTTACCACCTCATCAGGATAAGAGAAGGCGATGAGTGGAAAACAGCATTCAAGACCCCTTTAGGGCACTTTGAATATTTGGTGATGCCATTTGGTCTCATGAATGCACCAGCAGTTTTCCAGGCACTCGTTAATGATGTCCTTAGAGACTTTCTGAACCATTTTGTATTTGTGTACCTTGATGACATACTCATATTTTCTAGATCTCTTGAGGAACACAGAAGACATGTTCGACTGGTCCTTCAGCGTCTGATGGAGAATCAGCTGTACGTCAAAGCAGAGAAGTGCGAGTTTCACGCCTCTTCCCTCACCTTTCTTGGGTTCGTCCTCGAGAGCGGGCAGGTGAAGTCAGATCCAGCAAAGATCCAGGCCGTCCTAGACTGGCCCACCCCGTCTACCCGTAAACAGTTGCAACGGTTTTTGGGTTTTGCCAATTTTTACCGCCGTTTCATAAGAAATTACAGCCAGACTGCTCTCCCACTCACCAGTCTAACTTCCATTAAGAAGCCTTTTGTCTGGTCCTCTGAGGCTGACAAGGCCTTTAAGGAGCTCAAGAGGAAGTTTTCCACTGCCCCCATCCTCATTCAGCCTGATCCATCCAGACAATTCATTCTGGAGGTCGACGCCTCAGATACCGGAGTGGGGGCTGTCCTCTCTCAAGTGTCTCCCTCAGATAATAAGCTCCATCCATCTGCCTTTTTTTCCCGTCGGTTATCTCAAGCTGAGAGAAATTATGACGTGGGGAATAAGGAACTCTTGGCTATCAAATTAGCTCTAGAGGAGTGGAGACATTGGTTGGAAGGGGCCAAACATCCCTTTATTGTCTGGACAGACCACAAGAACCTGGCCTACCTGCGTGAGGCCAAACGTCTCAACCCAAGACAGTCACGGTGGTCGCTGTTTTTCTCTCGTTTCAACTTTGTTATTTCATATAGACCTGGTTCTAAGAATGCTAAGCCTGATGCCTTGTCTAGACAGTTCTCCGCTGACCATGAGGAAACTACTGCCCACATTATTCCTGAGTCTTGTGTTATTGGGGCCCTCACATGGGACATTCAGAGGGAGATTCTAGAAGCCCAAAAACTAGAGCCGGACCCAGGGTCAGGGCCTCCTAACAAGATCTATGTTCCCTCTGCAGTCAGGTCTAAACTTCTCCATTGGGCTCACACTGCCAAATTCTCATGTCATCCAGGAGTTAACCGCATGCTCGCATTAATCCGTCGTTCATTTTGGTGGCCAAGTCTTTATGCTAACGTTAAGAGTTATGTACTCTCTTGTCCGATTTGTGCCAGAAGCAAGACCCGCAATCAGCCCCCCAGTGGGTTGCTTCAACCTCTCCCCATCCCAGGTCGCCCCTGGTCTCACATTGCTCTCGACTTCGTCACTGGCCTGCCATGGTCTAAGGGTTTCACCACCATCCTCACCATAGTTGACCGTTTCTCTAAGGCCTGTCACCTTGTCCCATTACGTAGACTCCCCTCGTCACGGGAGACGGCTCAGCTCCTTATTAAACATGTTTTTCGTCTTCATGGAACCCCCCTTGAAATCCTATCTGATCGAGGTCCCCAGTTTGTCTCTAAAGTTTGGAAGGAGTTTGGGAGGGCGTTAGGGGCCAAGGTGGCGCTCAGTTCCGGTTTTCATCCACAAACTAATGGCCAGACTGAGCGTTTGAATCAGGAACTTGAGGCCTCTCTCCGTTGTGTCTGCGCCTCTGATCCCACCTCTTGGAGTTCACAGCTTCACTGGGTTGAATATGCCCATAACTGTCATGTGTCATCAGCTACTGGGTTGTCACCATTTGAATCCTCCCTTGGTTACCAGCCACCTTTATTTCCTTCTCAGGAACAAGAACTCTCTGTCACTTCTGTTCAGCACCATCTCCGTCGATGCAGGCGTACCTGGAATCAAACCATCGCTGCCTTAAACCGCTCCGCATCCCTTAATCGACGCCTGGCCGACAGAAAGAGGATTCCTGCACCCTCGTACCAACCTGGTCAAAAGGTATGGCTCTCCACCAGGGACATAACACTGAAGTCGTTTAATAAGAAGCTTTCTCCCAGATTCATTGGACCTTACGAGATTTCCTCGATTCTCAGTCCCACCTCGGTTCGTCTCAAGTTACCTGACTGTTTGCGAATCCACCCAGTTTTCCATGTTTCTTTGATTAAGCCCGTTGTCTCAAGTCCCTTGTGCCCTCCTTCCGAACCCCCTCCACCCGCCCGAGACATTGATGGGGGCCCCGCGTATTCGGTTCGCCGTATCGTGGGTGTTCGACGTCGTGGCAGGGGATTTCAGTACTTGGTGGATTGAAAGGGTTATGGACCTGAGGAACGATCCTGGGTTCCTCGCTCCTTCATCTTGGATTCACGGTTGCTCCGTGATTTTGAGGCTTCTCGTCCATCCTGCTCCTCTTGGCCGCCAGGTGGCGGCCGTTGAGGGGGGGGTAGTGTCAGGTTCTGGGCTTTTCTTTAAGAAAGGTCTCTCCCCTTCAGCTTCCCGTTGGGGAGTGGC
>NW_015115087.1:66874-68765 GCF_001443285.1 Poecilia latipinna
TTCACGTTACCCAGGAGAGCGGCGCTGGAGGAGCTGCAGACGTGACATCTGTCCGTTTCGGAGAAGCGAAAAAATAAATTTGTGATGGGATCAGGATTCACGGTGAATATTAACTAAACCGCAAAAATGCGACTAAATAGCCGATGTTAATATGATTATAATTTCACGGATAAAAATAGTACAGGGCCAATTTTTTTTTTTTTTTTTTATGTTGTCGGTCAAGATAACGGATAACAAAAAAAGTCTAGCGCCACCTGCCGCCCTGACACCAACTCACACACATCTTCATTCACAGTCTTACTTGTAAACCGATGTTTCTTTTCTTGGACGTTTTGATGTTAGCTTGTCGAAGTCTCAGTTTTATTCGCTGGTAAAATCAGCGAATAAAATCAGCTTAAGGTGACTCTGCTGCTCTCTAGTGGCGAGCAGCCGTAATGTTGGCTGGTAACAATCGGGATGCATTATGGGAGATGTAGTTTGTCGTCAATTCGTGCTCAAAACCTATTTTAAGTCAATCATGGACCTATAAAACGCTGGGGGGCCACATAAAATGACATGGCAGGCCACATGTGGCCCGCGGGCCTTGAGTTTGACACATGTGCCTTACAGGCTCCGTAAAATGCTGAAATGGTTTTCAGTAGAAGTAAAAAAATATATATATAAACACAGCCATGATTGACAGAATTTATTTCAAATTGTTCTATTTTATTTTATTCAAACAATGAATGAAATAAAATAAGCAGCAGCTCAGCTTTTCCTCTGCAGTTTCTCAAAAATGTTTTAAAGACTCTCCAGAGAAAACTAATAAGTACGCACAAAATGTAACCCTTTTTATGAGCAAAATTACTTTTTACGATACCACTTAATTGAAGTCTTATATGTATAATCCATGTGTGTTGAAGGAAAATGCAAATTTAGGGAAAACTGTATGGACTGGGTGAGGCTATACAATAAAGTGAAGTATGAAGAAAGAACTCTGGATCACATTATTCTTGGTTACTTATCCTGTGTCCTCCATGTGCTTTTCTAGGACAGTTCTCATAAAAAAAACTTCAGCCTTTGGAGAAAAGCAAAAATCATACCATCAACACAGGCCGGTTTGGTTCGTGTTGTTCCAGCAATCTGTCCTTTCCTGCAGGCACAGCGGACTGTCTGGCGGGCGATAGTTGTCCTGGGCTGGCTGCTGTCTCGGTCCAGAGTTACGATCTCACAGGTTCCTGCCACCAGATGACCTAGTGAGAGCATTTAAAGAGAAAATGATCTAATTACATGACATTTCAGTGGGTGCCACTTGATGTGTTCATTATTGAAGCTAGATAAAATTTTAAAACAATATTTGCAATAACATACATTTTAAGTTAATACGTAACATATCTAAGATTTATAAGTAAACAAATTTTAATTTGTTGAAAATAATATAGCTTCATTCTAAATAACTAAATTTTTCAACATTCAAAGTTCTTATTGTAACACTTGTTGTAGTCCGCGTATTTATTTTTTAAAGGTTTTTTGGCTCTAGTGACCTTTATTTGAGAGTGTTATGACAGAAGAGTAGGGAAATGAGAGAGGGAAGACATGTGGCAAAGGTCACCAGGGCCGGAATCAAGCCTGTGACGGCCGCATCTAGGACTAAGGCCTCCATATGTGGGTTGTGCTTAACCACAGCACACCTGTAAGCTAAAGTCAGTCACATTTAGCTTACAGAAAGAGCATCCCCTGGTGAAAAATAAATATACTAAGTATGTTAAATTTTAGCATACTGGTAGCGACGAATATTTACAAGCGTCTTCTTAATTCAGGATCGCTTGGAAATCCATGAAAACTTAAAAGCCCATTATATTTTGGGGCATTTCTGAATAAAGAGCACAATGTTTTTGTTTGATAGAAATGA
>NW_015115087.1:74050-74579 GCF_001443285.1 Poecilia latipinna
CCTTACCTGTGAAAGGTAAAGCCAATGAATCCAGTTTGTTTCGTAAAACAGTTGAAACAGGTTCACACAGCACAGGACTTAATGAGCTCCGATCCATAGACATCGCTCTGCTGCCACATAGAAGATGGAGGCGACGTAAAGCTAGCTGCTGCATCAAATAATGCATAGTAATGGCGTCCGCAGGTTCACGTCACTAGCTGTAGTGGCTAATATCCAACATCCAATCCAGTAATATCGATGGTCACTCTACTCCCTACTCCTGTATGAAGTGCTCAACTTTTTGAGCACTCGGTATAACCTGGTAGTAAAAGGCATTTATATTGTTGTGATAATCCTTCACAGAAAATATTGGTGAATTTTGTAATTGTTTTAAACTGCGAGCAAGCATTGAGCAAATATACAGACTCATTCCAGAAATTAGAATATGACCAGGGGTGAAAGTAGGGTACGGTCAGGTACTGCGTACCCCTAAAAGATTTAGCGGGGGTACGCAGTACCTGCAAGAGAGGGGAGCGTCTGTCTGCTGTAA
>NW_015115087.1:79644-88307 GCF_001443285.1 Poecilia latipinna
ACACACGTTTTCATTCTTGGGGGTCATAGTACCCCCAAGAATTTAAAACTACTTTCACCCCTGAATATGACTGAAAAGTTCCTTTTTTGTAATTCCATCACCAAGTGAAAGACGTTATATAGATTAATAAGACAATGGATGTTTAAACATCTTTATAATTTTTTGAGGCATGAAATGTTAAATTTGTCAAATTTCTTCTAAAACTGTCAGAAATTATAGCAGTTTAGAGAAATAGCTAAACAAGCCCACAGCAGAATATGAGCATGGGAACACTTGCTGTGAATAAAGCTGTGGTGAAATGTGTGCAAAAGTAAACTTCATACTGTCTGAATAACTTCTTGGGAAATGGCCAAATCCTCTCAGTAAAACCATGAGCGATCCAACTCGATTTTCATGAGATTAGTACATAGTTTATATTGGCAAACTATACGTACCAGCACTCAGCAGGTGGTTATGGAGAAGCAGGAAGCAGCCCGCGGTGGCAGTCAGAGTCCAGGTCAGCCGGAGAAGCAGCATGAGGGAGACCAGGGGGAGAAACATCAGAACCAAAATGATTCGATCCGTGCTGCCGAGCCTTCTTCACGTCCATATATTCAGTCCAATTGGAGTGAGATGAGAACCAAACTAACTCATCATCGGGAGCTGTAGCCTGAATTACCACATTAACTATTTAAAAGTGATATATCCTTTAAAATGAAAAAAGCTCGTACTCTCGTACTAGTTCTGGTGGTCAGCAGAGCCCGGTGTGCTGCTGCCGCCTGTGGTCCGTTCCACAGGAACGCGTTCTTCTGAATTACACATTTACCCCAGATAATAAGTTTGCCAACTCTCTAATACACCTCAGTCCGCTTCTGATGTGTCGGGTTTCCGGACTGGCGTAAGTCCACCGGGAGATCAGAGGAGTCGGCTCCGGTGGAAGCTGCTGCTATAGCGGGCATGTTGCGCTTGTTTCCCTGCAGGAAGTTCAGAGAGAACCACTGTTGTTGCTGCTTTTCTGAGACTTCTCTCTCCTCCAGTCCGATGCAAGCCGCTTTATAACTGTCTGTGCCTCTCGCGTCCTGGACTGACGTCACTGTGGTTCACCCTACAGACATGCAGGAGCACAATCTGATCTGACACTACTGGAATATGGACAATATAGATGGTAGGCCATTTTAACATAAATTCGGTTTTACAGCCCTTACATTCCAGATCTCTGAAATTGGTTTATGGCTACACATTTTAGCAATTTAAGACATCTTGAATACAAAATACTTATTTGAGATATATCTAATTACATTCTGACTAGTTGAAATGACATCAGATTTACCATTGACTTGAATGAAGAATTCAATTTATTATATCTACAATTAAATGACTAACCATAAAGTAAATTCAAGATATTTCAATTAGTTGTAGCTCCCATATTGATTTAGTCTTGACTAGTCATAATTCTAATTAAAGATGTCTTGAATGACACCATAATTCAAAATATCTTAAATGTATTTTTAGTAGATGCTCCGATTAGGTTTTTTGCTGACAATTCTGATGCCAATCACTGCTGATCACCAATCATTGCCGATCTGGACTGGCTGTTAATTTTCCACTTTAGGTATAAATGCTACTATGTGACCTGGTAAAATGGAAAAATAATCTGGCAATAAATTCACCAGATTTAGACAAAAAACATGAAACATATTGCAGGCACAATGCAACATTCAGTAAAAAGGACAACTGAAAAACACCAACAACCTAATTTATACAAAACAATCAAATAAATCTCATAACTGCCAACAATTTCAAGTGAAAGAGAAAACATTCATTTTATGTCAAATGCAGGTTGCATTCAAATAAATAATCCTAAATTACTAAATCAAAACTCCCTGAGAGGACTGCTAATGGGCTCTTTGCAAGTACGACACTGACGTCACATCCACATGAGCAAAATGCGGATTTCTTGTTTCCGCTTTGAGTTTCCATGACAGCTAGAAAAGACAAAGTCCTATTTCAGATGCAGATAAAGCAATACTATGAACATTGTTGTCTTCCATATATAACGGGTTTTTAAGTTTTCATTAATTTCCAAGCGATCCTGAATTAAGAAGATAGTGGTTTGTAAATATTCGTCGCTACCAGTTAAAGCTAACGCCGCACAGCAAAGTTTCCAGCCTCCACATCACTCTGGATCAGCTTCTTCTGCCTAAAACTACCGGGGGGAGACGGATGGTAAATAAAGGAGCCTCCCTGAGTTATTTCCATGGAATCGCTTCTGTATTCAGCCTGAAAGAACGAGTGTATGGGAACGAGAGAGCAGACCAGAGCCTGAGAGCCCAACAACCTGAACACACTGCTGTAAACACCATCCTATTTGAGCTCTTCACAAGAAGCGAGAGCGAACTGGTGTCTTCCACCGCTAACCTGATGACTTCATTTTTCAGGAAATTTGCTTAGTTTCTGACCATCATGCTCATCTGGGTGAGTGTACATTTTGACTGGTGCACTATGAAGACTGAAAGACAACTTATTAATGTGCAAAAAAAGAGTTTGCGGGGATCAGATGTTTGTGTTTAATTTAAATAAAAACTTGTTTTTATTGTCTGATTCTTACAAACACTTATTGTTAGAAATTTAGATTCTAATTGTGTTATGACACTAACTGCACTACCGAAGGATATTCTGATGCAGGGTTGTAATGCACTTCTACAACCACACATATTTAATAGGTAGACAATCTGATTAAATAATTTAGTGCATCACCATTCACATTGATGGTGAACAGTTTACAGGGTAAAATATCCTGTTAGCTTGATGTTAACATAAAATGCTATTCTTTGTAAGGTGCTGCACCCGCTGTGATGAACCTGACCAGGCTCATTCTATTCTGCACAGGTACGTCTCATTTTATTTCTTTGTATTTCTAATATAAATGTATTAAATACTATTGTTTGGCCAGACCATGAGAGATGTGCGCGCGATGCTGTACCCGCTGTGATGAACCTGAGTCCTGACCAGGACATATTCTGTTCCCTACAGATAAACTTCGGTTCATCTCATCCTGCCTCCTGGCCATTATTCACACAACGCAGAACTGATTTATAAGAAATGAGCTGAGCTAGTACCCAACTACAATTATTGAGGTTACACCAGGAATCAACAGGAATTTTTACTGTTAATGCAAAATGTTACTTTTCATCTCTACTCATCTGACAAGCTGAAATATAACCAATATTGCTGCAAACTTTGCACAATAAATGTTAGAAAAACTATATAGGCTACCTTGAGAAAAACAATAAGCTGTTGCAACGTTACAAATGTTTTGATCGTAGTGAATATTTTGATAAGTGTGTCAGAAGCGGACATGCTGGTTTCAGCCTCCTGGCGGCGTTCAATTTGTCACCTACTGCCAAGATCAACTCAAAATCTTTGATCACAATTGACTATTGAGCACCCCTGTTGTACACATTTTTCAACCCAGGCACATGCAGATGGGGGGGGGAGGATGGAGCCCCTCACCTTTTTATCCTTCATGCCCCTAGTGCCCTTTTTGAGGTTGTTTTTTTTTTTCATTATGAAAATGTTTTTTAATCTGTCAGGAGACCTGCTTGTGCCCCTTAACAGTAATATGTAGCTAAATATAATACTTTAACAAAATAAATGAGTCTGGCTGCCCTCGGTCTCATAATGAGATTCTCATTTTCTCTGCCTCCATGTTGTTAAGAGCCAGAGGATCTGTGCCCACCAACTATCAAATTATGGGCAAGAATATTTTTTTCTTCAACATACACTTGTGAATAAAAATATAGGTAGTTAGAAAAACTGTTTCTATTTATTTTTCATAAATGTCCTCGCAATAGCAAGGAAAAACCCTCTTGACCCCCAATCACAGAAGTGCAGAGAAAACTTCTTACTTTAACTTTATCAGTGGTGAACTGAATGTCCGGTTCGCTACAAGCAGACTGAGTCAGTCTTACCGACAGATATAAAGAATATCTTTCTATCAGACATCCTGATATAATGTAACGGTACCGCAATTGTCATCTTGACAAACCACAGAGCCTCAGTACCATCTGCTCACTGTTCGCTCTCTGCTTCACCTTAACCTAATGTTACTACCAGGCAGTTCTCACCACTGCTGACGGGATCTGGGCTGGAGGTGAGCAACTGCGAATAGAAGTTACTGCAGAAGCTCATCTGCTAAAGAAAGATTCAGCTCATACCATTTGGAATTCACAAAATATCACATAAACATTAACAACAATACTGTACCAATAATGTGAACTGCAGCATAAAGCCAAACATCCCACAATTAAGTAAATCACAATGTCCCAAAAGCAGGGCGGACTGGCATAGAGGCTACCAGGAGATTCCAGGTAGATTCCAGCAGAGATGCACAGCGCAGCGGCTCGTTTTGGCCCCCTCAGTTGCAACTCTCTTATAATACAATGTTCAGACTTGGTTTCACCACTGGAACTGTTCTATTTTATCATTCTGAAGTGTTAGAACAGGGGTGGGCAGTCCTGGTCCTCAAAGTCCGGTGTCCTGCAACTCTTAGATGTCTCCCTGGTCCAACACACTTGAATCCAACAGCTGAATCTCCTCCTAACTGCAGTCAGGTTCTCCAGAGTCCTGCTCATGACCTCATTATTTGACTCAGGTGTGTTGAAGTAGAGACACATCTAAAAGTTGCAGGAGACCCTCCAGGCCTGGAGCTGCCCACCGATGGGCTAGCTGTTCATGCAGGGCTGGCCCAAAGCATTATGGGGACTTAATATCTCTTCACTTTACAATTCTAGATCTCTCTGAGGTGCTAACATAAAAAAATTACATAGAGTTAACCTCTCTGAGTTTTATTTTATCTTTAAAGCAGTCTGCAGCCAAGTTGTTATAGAGGCAAAATTACATTCACTTTGCATTGCCCCCACATGATGACAAATATGTAGTATGATCCAATTAAATATTAGATTCTTGATCAATAAGGTTTGTTGCTATGTTGTTGTATGTTGTTTTAAGATCTTGTTCAATGTGCCCCTTTTTAACTTTGAGCCCCCGGCCCTCCAAAGGTCTCTGCATGGTCCTGCACACTGGAATACTTTGCCTGACAAAAAAGGAATTTTATTAAATTTGCCAAGCCACTGTAGTTATTTACCAAGCTTCCTTTTTTAAACAGATTGGTCTGAGGATCCTAACTCTGAACTAGTGAGTATGCAGCCTGGTTCTTATCAGCCTGTCTCTCAGGAGTAAAGTGAGCAGAAACTCCTCCTGCTATGCATCTACAGACAACTGTCCTGTGATTATGATGGATTGTGTAAATCCCATCTCATTTGTGTATGCTTTATGCTTGCCCATATCAATTGTTCAAGTTTGGTTAACTTGCAATCCTGGACATTGGTTCTTTTCAACTAGGCAGAGCAGGAAGAGATGGACAAAGCAATAGATTTTTTTTATTTTTATTTTTTATTTTTTTTTATTTTTTGGGGGGGGGGGTTCGATTCTGTGAGAAACCTTATTTTCAGAGTCTTTTAAATGGTAAATGTCCTGTACTTGTGTAGCGATTATCAGGTCCAGAGGACTCCATCACTACATTTGGTGATTTACCCATTCACACACATATTCACATCCTTATGGCAGTGAATATGGCTTAACATTATAACTAATGACAGGTTAAGTAAACTATTCTTATCTAGTCACTTTTTCACTGTAGTTGGTGGGACATAGTAGGCAGCAAGTGAATATCTCCCATCAAATAAGATGTATATTAAAAGCAGAAGAAATGGTCATTCTTATGCTTATCAACATCCAAACTTGGATGATATACAGTTAAAAATGTACAAGAACGGAGCAGTGGGGAGATATCTAATTGTCAATCTGGTGTAGGTGTTCTAAACAAGTCTGATCCATGAAAGTCCTGCTATGTCCTGGTACTGTTAACATCTTCATATATCACAGCACACCTTCAAGGGTCACAGTGAAAACTGTGCTTCCATGGGTCTGCTTTGGTACTAAACATTTATTTTGCAAGTGGTCACAAAGGTCTACCTGATCAATTTAAATCAGCATTGTTTAACACCTCTTAAAATTGGATGATGAGGTTCAATTACATTGTAGCCACAGCTGGAAGCTATTTGAAGTCGCCATTTTGGTAGATAAAGAAAACTGTCCATTTCAAAAGAGACTGAAGTGTTTCTTCACCACATGCCACCATGGAGGTGTCATCTGGTGACATGGGTTGCTAAAGATGTAGTAAGTAGTATTTCAAAATGCAGAGTTAGTGTATATATATATATATATATATATATATATATATATATATATATATATACATATATAAACTCCAACCAATTTATCTTTGCAAAGTTAATGTCTGGGTCTGTCCAACCTTTTGCAGACAAGTCTACACTGAATTGGATTCTCTTGCTGCTATTGCTGTAAGTCAAATTCTCATCAACAGAACTCTGCATCTATATTACCTATAAATTCTAACAATGCATTTGTATTCATAATTTTATTTAGTTTGCAAGTTTATGTCACACGGAGACTCAAAACCTTGCACGTACAAAGAAAATAATTTTAACTGCCCAAGATATTATAGATACTGATGGACACACTATACAGCTCTTTTTTGACATCAACATTGGCTTTGCATACTGAACATAGAGCCCTTACACTCTTTGGTCATCTTTTTTATAATTTGTTTCTCTCATTTCTAAGTTTAGGTGAAAGTTTGTTAGTTAAACTCAACGTGTGGTAAGGCTGTTATCCTGCATAAGTATATAAAGAAAGACTTCTAGAACCAACATAGTTTGTTGCGTGCCCATCTGCGAGAGCTTATTTGCGAAAAGGACTGCTGGGTTATCTTTTGCATGTTGGTCCAGCTTTGTGTTGGTCCAAGGGTTTCATTCTTGTGCCATTCAATAATTAAAGTTTAGCAAGCAAAACAGAAGAACTTTGTTTCAAAACTCGAACTTGTCTGAAGCGCTATAGAAATAGCATCCTTAGTAGAGCCATCTAATCCATCGGCATCTTGCCGAACCAGTGATTTGCTTTATGTTCAGCCATTTTTAAGCTAATTGGACCTCTAGAGGAATAATTAGGAGGTTCGATTAAAGTGACAGGGCTTTTTGGCTTTATTAAATGTCACGTTTCTCTCTTTTGTACTCCACATCATGGTTGTCATCACCACCAGAGATACTGTATGTACATTTATAACCTCATGAAGCTTTATTAAACTGCCTGGGTTACCAAAATGAATTGTTTTTTTCCTGCAAAGCATGCTGTTTTCTCAGTTACTTTAATAAGCATGTAATTGAAATCCAACAGGAGAATTTCTAATTTAACCTCAGAGTTGTTAGTGCTGTTCTTGTTCAAATTAGAAAATAATTCATTGCTCTAATTTGTACAACTGCAGTTCTCTGTCTGGACCATCTGAATAGTAGGATGATTCTGTTAAGGTAAGCATCAGGAATGTGTCAGTTAGTTCATGTCATCGATGTGCATCAAAACAAAAACGTATCACTGGACTTCAGCAATGGTTTTGTTACCAGTAGCAACACTAAAAAGTGTAGAATAATGCAGAGAATTGTCAGCAAGCATCATGGTGTGACCCGGATGCTGCTGTATGGGTTAAAATTAAATTACAGGTTTTTTGTGTGCAACCCAACCCTGTGTGAAAATCAAATTGCCCCTATACTTAATAACTAGTTGTACCATATTTGGTCATAAAAACTGCCATCAAGTGTTTGAGATAGTTGGTAGTAAGTCTTTTGCATCTCTTAAAGGTCCACTATTGTGCAAAATTCATTTTTTGCTTATTCCAGTACAACCACATATGTATCTACTGCTTCTAGAAACAGTCCAAGAGCAAACAATAAAAAAAAATAAACACCCTGCTGTTTTTTTGGGAATAAGAAAATGTTCTGCTAGTGACTACAAAATAACATGTTTCTAAAACCTCCCCCAAGCCATGACCAGCCCCTCACCGAGCAACTCAAGTGGAGCTCCACCCACTTCATTACAAGATGATGCTAGGTTTATTCTGCTGGACAATGGCTGCTGAAAACGGCAATGTCAGCTGCAATACAGAGCATGTGTTCATGCCTTTTCTCCCAGTCACAGAGGACAGAGCTGTGTGGCTTCATTTTATTTTTACTTGCAATGTTCCTGAGATTTTGCCAAAGAGTTGTAGTTTCTGCAATTGAGCTTAGGAAGGAGTCCTTTGAAAACTACCAACAGAACAGGATTTGCCAAAAGACGTTGGATTAAAGCAGTGCTTCTCAATTCTGGTCCTCAGGCCCCCCGCTCTGCATGTTTTAGATGTGCTTCCATTTCAGAACAGCTGATCCAAATGATTGCATTACCTCTTCCGCAAGCATCAAGTACTGCAGAAGCCTGTTAATCACCCACAGATTCAATCCAGGTGTGTGGCAGCAGGGAAAAACCTAAAACATGCAGGGCAGGGGGACCTGAGGATCCATCCAACCATTTTCTTCCACTTATCTGGGGTCGGGTTGCGTGGACAGCAACTTCAGAAGGGAGGCTCAGACTTCCCTCTCCCCAGCCTCTTCTTCCAGCTCCTCTGGGGGAATCCAAAGGCGTTGTAGCAGTCCCTCAGACCCAAGAAAACACGGAGAGCCACTGCTCCAGTTTGGGGGTGACTGCCCTGAGGGCCCCGATGACCACAGGCACCA
>NW_015115087.1:91864-92131 GCF_001443285.1 Poecilia latipinna
TATATATATATATATATATATATATATATATATATATATATATAAATTCCCTTCTCATCCTCCGCGGGTGGTCTCTCTCTCTCTTTCATCCTCTGAGCTCGGGTCCTCTACCAGAGGCCTGGGAGCTTGAGGGTTCTGCGCAGTATCTTGGCTGTGCCTAGAACTGCACATTTCTGGACTGAGATGTCTGATGTTGTTCCTGGGATCTGTTTTAGCCACTGCTCCAGTTTGGGGGTGACTGCCTTGAGGACCCCATTGACCACAGGC
>NW_015115088.1:0-1475 GCF_001443285.1 Poecilia latipinna
CCTAGGCGGTTTTTCATCTAACATGAATTAATAGCTGGCCCTGTTTTATAACATAACAACGGCACTGTTTCATAACATAACTTGTATGGAAGGATAAAACAAATCCTAACATGGTTACTGCCTGACATTCTTATTTCTGTTGTACATTTGACATTCACAGACCAGAGTAACATCATGTTTCCTATACTGGCTCTCCTCTCAGTCATATTGTGAGTTTGAGCAAAGAGATTTACTGTTGTAAGGCTCGTCTCTGCCTGTATCAGTTTCACCCGGTGTGGAGGAAATGGTAAATGACCCACTGTTAACTTTACTCATAAATCTCAGATATGAGTCAATATCCCTGTATCCAGTCCAGCTGAGGACATAATGTAACACTGTTCTGCACACACTGAATGTGTTGAAACAGGCAGCATTATGCCCAGCTTCATCTATAAATCTAGAAGCTTAAGGTTAGCATGTTTGAGGCCAGGGATGAACTGACCGTCTGGTGTAATGGGCAACGCTTGGTTGACTGATGCCCAACCAGAGACTCTCAGAACTTAACCAATTTTTATGGACGTCGATGGGCCTTTGATTGATTTCCTTGAAGGACATTGAGCTACTCCATTCCATCAGTCCTTCTTTGCTCGCACCTCCCCTTCAGTCTGAGTTTATAAATTTAGCAATTTCAGCTGAAGGGAGTCGGAGAGAAGAGAGTGGACACGTGATGGGTCTTGCCCTTAAGAGTTGCAAGAACAAAGGCAAACACCACTAGACATGACCCAGGGACACGTCTGTCTCATTGACCTCTTCCTTAATCTTCCACAGATTGAGGAAGAGGTCAGATTAGCTGACCTCTTCCTCAATCTGTGGAAGACTGCAGTTTGTGAGTGAGTGAGTGAGTGAGTGAGTGAGGATAGCCTACACATAAACTAGCATGCAGTGAGTAGCACACTGAGATAACAGAGGAATACAGGAATGGTGACGGTGCATGGAGTTAACACTAAACATGTTTTGGGATGTGTGATGATACTGATAATAATTAGTGAATTGAATCTGTAAAAAAGGTAACGAAAAAGACAGAAGAGTCAGAAAACAGTCATAATTCATGCAATTAAAGTTAAAAATGTTAAAACATGATTGGAGACATATCTTTACTAAATACTATCAGGGGAAGTTGTAGTCAACTTGTTGAAATGCTCAAAATAGGAAATAATTACAAGATTTAAACATCAATAAAACCTGAAACAAACAAACTTGAAACATGCATAATGATATTTGATTATAAAGTTATCAGGGATCTGTTATTTATGACTTTATATTTGTGTTTTTTTATGATGTAAAGCACTTTGAGCTGCCTTGTTGCTGAAATGTGCTGTATTACGCTCTCACTTTCCCTCTCAGTAGAGAAAGTGAGAGTGTTGGTTTTATATCCTTTCAAATAATGTAGGTTTTACAGCTTACAATGTCACAGTGTTTCTCAATTATTTTCTGTT
>NW_015115088.1:3754-20181 GCF_001443285.1 Poecilia latipinna
CATCCATTTAAGCTTTAAAGAGTTTGGCAAGTTCTATAATCTTGTTGATAATTAACTTGTATGCCATGGTAAGAGGTGCTCTTCAGTATGAAAGGTCACATCAACATCAAGCAGAGAAACCACTATTCTCTGTTGGCATGATATCGAAACCATTCCAGTATTTTACATCAGTTTCTTGTTGAGACACAATATACTTTTTTAAAACAAATCTACAAAACATTAAATTGCATCTTCCGGTTTCTTCCTGGCAGCAGTCAGTCACTGCTTGTTGGCATTTTGAATAATTTCACTTGGTTTGTTTCACTTCACTATCAGTCTTGATGAGCTGCAACAACTGATATTATCATTAAATTTCTCAATATTGAACCACCCAAAAAATTAAATTGAAGTAAACAACAAAGGGAATATATTACCTACATTTCTTTTCAGAAAACAAAACCATGGAAGTTCAAAGGAAAACAAGTGACAAAAGTCTGCTTGGGGTGTTTTTCCTATGTTTTATAGCAGCTTGTATGGAAAGACAATACAAATCCTAACATGGTTACTGCCTGGGATTCATATTTCTGTTAAACTTTGAAATTCACAGACCAAAGCAACATCATGTCTTATAAGTTTGATCTTCTCTCAGTAATACTGAGTTTGAGCAAAGCTACACGAGAAATAAATTTACTGTTGTAAGGATTGTCTCTGCCTGCATTAGTGTGGACACCATGAGACAAATGCATTGAGTCTGCTGATCTAATATTAGGATTCAGTCTTGTATGCAGTATGCTCTCAAATATTAGTTTAAGGGTGTTCATTCCACTTGTGTAATCAGCTTACCGCACCATTCTGCATGGACAAACATGTTTGTTATTACAGCTGTGTTTGTTTTTGTGTTACTATGAACATGATATATGTGGACATAAAGCATCACTGAATTAAGCAGTGATAATTCAATAAGGTACTGTTGACTTAATTCCTACAAACATCCACTGCAGTGGGAAAATCTCATGAGTTGCTTTTGTGGACATAATATGGAACCATTTTGTAAGAAATCTGAACGTTTGTCACTGGAAATGTGCTTCATAAAGGGACTGACAGCGTAAACTGATATCTTATCTGCCCACTGAGCAGAGCAACAATTCATTCTACCTGCTGATACAAGAATAGAGTTGAGAATTTTGACATGAAAGAAAAAAAATTAATTTTTCAATGTATCAATATAGCACAATGAAATTGTGCAGGCCCAACATGACATATTTAGCCTTTTCAAACATGGTGCTCTTTGATTCATAGACATGTCTCTGTATAATGTTCCTCATATTTTGCAGTAAACCTGGTCCTGAAAATCTTGCTGCTTCCACAGAACAAAAAAACAATGTGTTTTAATAACAAAAATAACAAGGAAAGGATGAGTGTAATAGTTGTATTGAGTCTCATTGATGATATGATACATGACTTACCCCATGATGAGTAGCAACTTCACGGTTGCTTCAGTGTAGTGATATGTTTGACAACCAATTTGTCATGTTTCAGGTCAGCAATGTCTCATCTTCCTTTTGCAGCTCTCAGTTCAGGCATTAGGTCCTTTCCATTTCTCCTAACAGTGTTTGTGAAGTCCTCATTAATATAGATAATTCATGCTTTGAGAAACTTGCTGCAGTGCAATTATCTTATTGTCCTTGAACCTCTAGCTTGACAAAGATGGGTCTCGATCTGCTGCCGCTAGATTTTCCGGTTCTATGAGCTCATTCAACCTCTACTTCTTGATGCAGTTCGAGTTTCTCAACAAAAATGTTTTCTCCTAGTGTCTCTACAACTCCATCAACCACCAAGTTGTTGTGTCTAGACGGTCCCTATTCCATTTTGTCTGTGATGGTTAACATGCTGCTACCGATTTTTAGTATGTTTGACTCCATGCTGTCACCATGATCAAAGTGTTTTTTGTTATCTGCTTTCATGTCATCCACTTCTTTTTGCATAAATTAGAGACTTGATTTCTTGTATCTCCTTGGTTAAAGTGTTGGTTAGATTTGAACAAAATCTTTAAAATGATCTTGTTGATGTTGAAGTACAGTCAAAAGCATGTTTTGGCTGCTGCAGGAACTCCATAACTGAGTGACGCATACCAATTACCTGATTTCAAATCTGATTTTGGTACTTTTGGAGACATTCTGTGAATTACACAGACTGATATATCCTCAGGTAGCCCGCCAGCAAACACGCCGTCAGCCACTGCTGTAGGAAGATGTTGGCCTTAACCCTCAGTAGTCCTGAACATCTACCTGAATATTTCAAAATAAAATGTAAACTACTTTCATCTGACGTTGGACCATGTGAGTAACAGTACAATTGTTTTTTTTTTTTTTTTCCCCCTTAAGCCAGAAAAGATTGTTCTGAAGGACTAGACTAAAGAAATATGACATTTCTAGTGTATGTGTAGATTAGTCTCCCCTTAATGCTGCTTGATGAGCTGACGGCAGCCTCAGTCCACTCTTCATGAAGCTCCAACAATCTCTTAAATGGATTTTGCTCGTCATCCCTTTAAGAAGGCAATTATTCCTATTCCATGTTTTCCTAATAGTTTTTCTTTCCACTCAACCTTTGTGGAAGCAGGATTGTCAGAGTGTACCTGCCAGCTCAAGATGTTAAAAAGATCCACCCTGATCTCTCAAACACTTATGTGCACTGAAAGTGATATATATTATTCCAATAATTAAAAAGAGAAAAATGTGATGTGTCATATATAACTTTATTTCTTATTTAATTTGGATGTCCATGGTAGAAAGTATAACGGTAAAGATAGTTATGAATTGAATGAATACAGGACATAAAATCACACATGCATTAGCCTTACAATTACACAGCTAAAAAAGGAGAACAATTGGAGGTTTAGTCATCTTCAGAAGCAAGAAATAAGAGTAACTTTGTTATATTCCTTTACATTTTTGTGCAATCTTCAACAAACATGAACAAAATTATTTTCTGAAACTTTCCTTTGATTGTACCAAATATTTAAAATGTAATGCAAAGCGGGTACTCCGGTTTCCTCCCACAGTCCAAAAACATGACTGTCAGGTTAATTGGCCTCTCCAAAATGCCCCTAGGTGTGAATGTGTGTGTACATGGTTGTTTATCTCTGTGTTGCCCTGCGACAGACTGGTGACCTGTCCAGGGTGACCCCGCCTCTCGACCGGAACGTTAGCTGGAGATAGGCACCAGCACCTCCCAACCCCACAAAGGGACAAGGGTGTAAAGAAAATGGATAGATGGATGAATGTAATTCAAAGCATTTCTAAAATTAAAGTAAAAAAAAAGTGTAATAAACAAGCTAAAAATTAACATTTTATCACATATAATTAAAGGCAAAGAATGTACATTTAAAAATGGAAATGTCCGCTATATATTTTCCTCCAATTCTTACTGTTCTAAGTAAAGATGCTTTTATTTGCAATTTTAATTTCACTAAGTTTTAAATATTCAGGCTCTAATAAACAAAATGAAAATTGTTGCATATAGACCGCCAAGAGAAAAAAAAAAATGAAAGAAGTTGCAATGAAAGCTTAAATTAGCATCCGTTATGATGATAAATCCCTCCAATGAGAACATCTGTTGAATTAAAAGCCACAATTAGAGCTCAAAGTTTTAGTTGCATCATTCAGTAAAAGTGCAATTTATAGATTATGTTCTTTACCTCAAATATGTTCCCTGTTTTAGCAGCTGTTCAGCTCAGCATGTAGTTTTTGGACCCTCTCCAGCTGTGCTGAAACATCTAAGAAAACAGTTTTAATTAGGGCTTTCTGTGAAATATTTTTTAAAATACATTCTTAAGAACTGATTTTTTACCTGGAAGTGAAAGATCATCAGTCTCGAGTGAGAGCTCAATCGATTCCCTCATGGTGTCCTCCAGCGTTTTCAGGACGTCCACCTGATTTAGAGTTAAACCTTTTATCACTTGGTTCAGTCAAAAGTTAATTTTAAGATTAATGGGATGTGATTATTGTCAAAATGCCTGATACTTGTTTTATTCACACCATAGTGGAGGAGTATTTTTAATAAGGGGTCACATTTTAGCCATATGTTTTCTATCAAGAATCTCTCCACTGATCTACAGATTGCACATGCATAAGAAAATTCATCAAGACACTTTAGAAAGACAGGAAACAGAAACAAGAGAAAGAAGCCATGTACTTTTTCACAGCTTCGTGTGGATCAGAATATGGGTACGATAACAGAGTGGAGAGTACGGTAATGTAATTTATATTTCACTGTTACCATATTAAAAGTAACAAACCATCAAGTTGTCCAGGTGGTTCATCATGACCTTTTTAGCCTCTTCAAACATGGTGTTCTTTGATCTATCTACGTGCTTCTCTATAGTTTCCCGCATGTTCTGCAGTGTGCCACGTCCTGTACATGCTGCTGCTTCTGGAAAACAATGTTTTAGGTTTTAATGAATAATACCTAAACATGCATGTAAATTACTGTAATAACATGATATATATATTCACAATAGGTATGTAATTTACCTAAATACCAGAAATTTATGATAGTTGCCTCATGTCATGCTACACTATGCAGAAGGTATATTTGCAGAGATGATGAGTTACAACAGCACATTACTGTACATGCAGCAAGAATCTATACATAGTTTTATATTTTTCAAAACTCAAAAACAGTTTGAAGAGAGTTGAGTTTTTAGAAGAGCTTTTGATTAAATGGAGATGAGTTCCCATACTCCAAAGATATCCTGCCTCTTTCATTGTACCGATACGGCAGTTCAAGCCTTTATAGCGCACCACATTAATAACCTCATAGAGATCAGTAAATGTGTGCTGAAGTTCGCTGCCAGTCAAGTCGCTGTACTCTGAGAAAACCCCGTCCCCTCATTTGAATATGAAAACATAACAAAGAAACACTGAACTAAAAAGTTAAAAAATAAGTCAATGAAAAGTAGTTTTGCAAAATAAAAATCTCACTAATTAAAACATTCTGAAATTAACAGTATTTATTTACATTTGAATGAAAAGACTATGAGCCTGATCACTAGACATAAGTGAGACAGTGACACTACTGCAAAAACTGAAACTACTGATGCAATGAGTTTTGAACCTTTCATCCCAATACCTGCACTTCACAAACAGTAGGTGTATTCTAGGCGTTGCATATATTTTTTGCAACTGGGAACAGGAACTTCAGTGAATTTTATTTGTAACCAGTGTTATAGTTAGATAACGTAAAGACAAAGGTCTTACGGAAAGGTTTTTCTGAATTCCTTGTCAATGCTGTCAATCAGAGGGAAAGCCAATGTCACGTTTATGTTTATTTCTCTTCCTTTTTTAGGTACCCAGACTCCTTCACTTTCTACAGCTTTTTTCAGTTGCTTACAAAATCCCCGACCAGTCTTTTCCTGGGGGAATGACATGAAAAAGAAATATCAAATCCAATAACAAAAGCAATCAAAATATAATACATTCACATACATGTACTTTCTAATTACTATCGGCATAAATACCTGTGGATGCAAGGTGGACATCAAGTTGACTTCACATGAGTTTTTGGATTCCTCAACTCCCTTTTGAAGGAGTGCATCAAAAGCTTTGTAAATCTTTTTCATTTCATTAATTGACTCAGTTTGAAGGGAGGTTAGATTTTCCTCAAGGGCTTCACACACTTCCTTGATTCTGTCATCCTAGAAAAACAATGCCAGTAGTTGCTTAGTTTATTTTCAGACATATCCAAACCTATTTTAACTTAGTACTGCCGAAAAATGATCCATGACATGGACATCTGAGAATGTGTTTTAAAAGTTGGTTTAGTTCAAAAAGAAAATTTTAAGATGGAATAAATAATGCCAGGCCCAAATAAATGAGTAAAAATCTATTATCCTATGGTTGTTGGTCAGATCGTGATCAGATTAATTTTCCACAATAAGTTGTAATATAATCATGCTGCTTTTATTTTTATACCAGCAATTAATTTTAAAGCTGGATTCAATAGCTATGATATCCTTCTAATGTTGTGCACAGTATACACATAGCTAAGCAAATTAGAAAAAAAATTGCATTTCCTGCAAAAATGCAGTGTAAATGCTGTAAGATAACCATTTTGAAATACTCATTGGTTTTCTAACCCATCGCCTTAGTGGTGCTGTACCTCGTCAACACCACCTTGGTGTTGACATCTTTTGGTTGCCCTGCTCAGAGGTGTATTTAAGGAGTGGAGTATCAGACTTTTTCCATACGCTTGTGATGCCACATCTGCATAAATTGAACTTATTTTAATCTGCTTAGTCACATACATTTTTTATTTAACCCTTTCATGCATGAATTATGATCCTGTAAGTCAGGATTTTTTTTCCCTTATGTCTGAGTTTTTAGGAGCATAAAACAAGGTAGGGCAGAAATGTATATACATTTATAGAATATCCAACTCATCCTAGTCTAATGTTCACTGTCTTATCCCTATTCAGTCACACTCATTGAACTGCTTGGTCTCATTTTAGTCTTATTATGGCTCCTCTAAAACTGTATTATGGAAACTTTAAATTTTACAAGACATTATGACACTTCAGCCATTCTGTTTTCTGTAACATAGCAGTACAGTCTGTTTCAGGCTTATAAAAAGCAAGACTATCTTGTATGGAAATGCAGAAAGCACCCAGGCTGCAAACACATTGGATGCAGATGTATTTTTATCTGTGGGCTGGATCATTGCATGTTATTTCTGGTTGCAGAGATGGAGGGCCAGTGTTCTCTAGACCTTAGCTTGATCTCATGGGGTGTCCAAAATCGGCCGTTGAGGAACAGCATCCTGCATGTGTTCTCTTTCTGGTTCAACACACCTGGATCAAATGATGGCTCACAACAAGACCTCAGGAGATCTGCTGAAGAGGAAGTTACTACCAACAGACAGAACCAGAACATGCAGGATGCTGGACATCAAGGACCAACTTTGGACACCGCTGCCTTAGATACTAGTCTGTTTCAATGGGGATGCCACTGTCTGGATGGAACCCTTACTAGCACAAAAGCTACAGATGTCTAGAAATGTAAAAGATTCAACTTATTCAAGAAGTAAAAAAAGAACACTTAGTATTATGTCAAGGTGAAGACTTGGCTCTGATAAATACATTCTTGACCTCAGGTAGCCAAGATATGACATGATTCCATATTTATTACTGGAAATGTCTTCAATCTCAGTTCTGTTAAGGCCAGATTTATTTTCTTTTATTAGAATGCATACAGGTTTGTTTTCTGTTAAATGCTGCAAATAACTGAATTCAGTTATTTCATGTCTCAAAATCTTGATTTACCTCAGTGATCACAGATTTATCTTCATCTCTGCCGTCACAACTGCCATCATTGGACAGTAAATAAAAACTTTATTTCATGGCAATACACTGAAAGTTAACTAAAATGTCTCACTTTTTTGCAGTCAAAATACTGGCTGGAAATGGTGTATACTGTAGATTTATAGTCAGTATTGATATTAATACCTTCAAAATATTGCCACTGATGCATGACATCCACTTTAGTGGACAGGTGATCAGTTGTAATTTTCTCCAAATATATAGTTATTTGGAAAATTCACTGAACAAAAATATAAACGCCCCATGTCAAGTACAAGAGTTTTCTGATCATTTGATCATTTACGCAACATATAGAGAAACTCAAACTATATTTCAGTAATTACTGGTCTTCATATCAGCATTGATAACATTGTAGCGGATCGACAGTCCTTTGAACATGATGTGGGTCAGCTTGAGGAACTTGCAGAGTGTGCAAGTTGGCTTCTTGTAGGCGATTAAGGACAGTCTGAGGTGTGATGCATCTGTTGTGTAGACCAGTAGTCTCATCAGCTGTGTGTGTCACTGGCCTTGGCCAATCCCACAGATGGATGAGCCTGATGTGGCGATCTTGTGCTGGAATGGTCATACATGACTGACGAGGTTGATTTGCAGTAATGTGATAAATGTTTCACACAGATTGACACAATTTACCTGTGTCCTCTGGGCATTGAGTTGTGCAGCTACTGCTCTGATGGACATCCCTGCATCCAGCATGCCAATGACACGCTCCCACATAACTTGCAACATCTGAGGGATTATGACTTCTGACAAAATTTGGCATTTTGGGGTGGCCTTTTATTGTCCCCAGTCCAAGGATTGTAAAGCTGTTGCTCATTTTTGTCTGATCACCCACTGGACATGCCCCACCCATGCACTGAGTAAAAAAATAACTCACTGAGTAATGCTCACTGACAGCAAACTGGATTAAAAAATATACATAAATCAAGAGAAATGTTACTTTTGTACAATAAAATATCAGCAAATGCTCATTTACAGTTAATTCAACATAGCAAAAAATATTTGACATTTATATTTTTGCTCAGTGTACATTAGTATTAGTCTTTAGGGGTTTCTTGATGTCAAAATATTTTTTTTTACCTGCAAGAGTTCTCCACAGTAGGAGGAGGGACTGGATATTCCTGAGTTTGATACTTTTCCATCTGCTCGCTATGTTGGATTTAACAAATGATTTCTTGCACTTGCAATTAATGGACAGTAGTTGGCAATGTATTGCTTGATACACTAATGTCCACTTTAAAAGTCTGTGTGCATTTATAACAAACATTAACAAGAAACACAAAATCCAAGCATAGC
This sequence comes from Poecilia latipinna, assembly GCF_001443285.1. Taxonomy (NCBI): domain Eukaryota; kingdom Metazoa; phylum Chordata; class Actinopteri; order Cyprinodontiformes; family Poeciliidae; genus Poecilia; species Poecilia latipinna. Next base: position 12,402 of record NW_015115088.1, read on the forward strand.
CGTCCACTGCAGTGACCACTATGCATGAAAGGGTTAAAGGAAATCATTTGCTAGAATCTTTGTTCCGTTTATGAATATATTCATTGAATGCCATTTCGAAGCCTAATTAGCAGATCAATCTACATGACACATTTAGTTTTCCTTACAAATTAAGTGTTATTGTAATTTCAGTGGTCATATTTCAAGTAGACCTCAGTGTTGTAGATACAACAAATGTTAAGCTAACTGACTTATCTTTAAATTTCTCTGAATTCTGTTATTAATAAAATCTGTTTGTGCAGAATTACAATTTTCTTGCATCAGCTCAAACAGCTGAATACAGTAAAAACATTTAACTTGTTATTCTTACCTCTTTTCTTTTGCTGGCCCCATGAATCAAAGAGAGGATCCCATGAGCTCCAGAAACATAGTTTAATGTCTCTGAGTGACAGTCATTCAGATCTTGCAAAACTTTCTGAAGCTTGGGTATTTCTGTAGAAACAAAATCATATTTATATCATGACTTTACATTAAGATTGCTGTAATTCTGTAGTTTTCAAACATAATGTGAAAGCTGGCAATGGTCATTGATATACTTCATTTATGCACACAAGAAAACAAATTCCAAGTTGAAAAAGTCTATTTGATGCCAAAAGTTCAAAGGTTTCACTCCAGCACCAAAATGACTCCTTCACACCTAAAAACTTGTCAGTGAATTAAGATTCTTTCATTAGTTTATAACTTGTTAAATTTGTCATACCTTGTGCGCAACCTCTATTAATGAGAATGGTGCTACATGTGTTTCAGCGCATGCATTTGGATTTAATTGGTATATCGACAGCAGATTTTCAAGAGGATGGAACATACCAGAGTGTTCTTTCAGTTCTCCTACCAGAAACTCCTTAGAGCTCACTGTGAACACTTCAAAATTATCTTCACTGAAGTGTTTCTGTAGAAAATTGATTGATTATTAAGTTTTGTTCTAGATATGGACAATGTTTTATTTTCTATAAACTTGGCTCACCTTCACATTGTGTAGCTTTTTGAATTCCTCTTTGACTGCTTCCTTGGTCTTCATGTTTCTGTCAAGTATGAGGTTCAGACGGTCCTCTGCTGTGCTGAAAGATAAAATATTATTGTATGGAAATGGACATGTACATGGACATTTAAGTTTGGGAACTTCAATACAGAGACACATGGGACAAACAACTATGTGTGCACACTAACACTGTAAGAGCAGTTTGGAGAAACTAATTTCAGCTAACAGTCATGTTTTGGGGTGGTGGGAGGATGCCAGAGTTCCCAGAGAGAACCCACACACACACAGGCAAACTCCATACAAAAAGTACCCCAGGTCAAACTCTGGACCTTCTTGCTACAAGGCAAAAGCGCAAATATGAAACTTTATTGTGGTCAATTTTAGCAACTTTCTTTCTTCACTTACTGTTGTTGAAAATCTTCAAAAACGTCAGACTTGGTGCAGATAAAGTGAATGTTCTGGCACTCGCCACCGTTTCCCATGAGACTAGCAGTACTTTTCAGAATCTGCCAGCTTTCTATTTCCGATGCTGATCGGGTGATGAAAGCCACAATCCAAACGGTGGAACATTTTCCAACAATCTGAAATTTCACATATTGTTTAATTGCAAGTAGTTTTTAAGTAAAGTGCTAACATGTTACAAGTTTCACTCATCACAATTTTCTACAAAAATTTACCTCCTTCCACATTTGATCTCTGCTCTTGTTACGGTCTCCATTTCCAGGAAGGTCCACCAGAGTAACATGCTGAAGAAGAGGAATGTTTGGCACTTTGACAGTCACACACTTCACCAGAGGCCAATACAACCTCTTAAGCTTTTTGCCTTCTCCTTGGTTTGGATCATTTTTTGTGTACTTGGCAATTCCTTCAGAGAGCATTTCAGCCTGAAACAAAAAAACATGATGGTTATGATTTCTTTGCAAAAGAAAACAAACTGAACAAACCATATTTGTTCAGTTTGGTTTCTTGTGTGTAACACACTGCATACTCAAATAAGGATAAATAATTTGACTGAGAATCACCAAATGTCTTGTGGGAATTTGGTTGTGCAATCAACATGTGTTTAGTGGATCTGGAGAAGGATAACAATCCCTGGAGAATTTTGTGGAGGATCTTATGTGGGTAGGTGTAAAATTTTATGTGCTCAAAGCAAGAACCCTGCTTGCCACCTTGGCATGGTGTCAAAAATGTCCCCCAATGTATGTTGGACTACACCAGGACTGCCACTTGTCTTCATTAGAGATTTTCTTGGACAAGATCTGAAGGCATAATCATAAAGTGGTTATTAAGGTTCCCAGAACCTTAATTTATCTGTTTTGTTTGTTGAAGATTTTGTGGTTGTGTTGGCAGCTTCAGCTTTGTCTCCCTTAATGTAATGGAGAAAGAAGCCAAAAAGCAAAGCTCTTGCTTTATGTATGTTCCGACTATCTCATGGTAACTTGCAGTGTCGTCACTCTGTCCATATGCATGATGCACTGTGCATAGGACTCCAAGTGCCTGGGGGCTCCATAAGTTTAATTTGTGAAAAATTATCATAGAAATAAAAAATAATATATTAGGCTATATGGGAAATAAAAAGAGACTATTATTTTTATTTAATATATTATATTTGATAGTACTAAGATCTATTATATATTCATATGAAACACAGCGTTACAAGCAGAATATATCTCCCTTACTGAGTGAAAGGTCAAGGTTTTTGTTTTGGATTGAAGAAACTCTGGGATCTCTCTGAAGTTTTTGGGATCCATAAATTCATCTGGTTTTGTTTGTTTCCTGTCCTTCCCATAAAGTGCTGACAACTTGTTTTCATAATCATCATCTTCATTATCATCACTATCATCTTGACAACCATCTTCATCATCGTTTTCTTGATCCATATGATCACAAAGATATTGACACATTGACCACACCTCATCTTGCCATTCCTACAAAAGCAGAAACAATATTTGTTCAGTTCAGTTTGGCTTTTGTTTAACCAAAGATGTTTGAGTATGCAATGTTTGAGTATGCAAATGTGTCGTCCAAAACGGTGGGATCTACAAACCCAAAAACAAGCAGGAAATTAATTTAAACATGAAGCTTACGTCACCCTTTGCTAATAGCATTGATGAGGAATTCAGAAAGACCTTCCCGTAAGAACTTATGTACATTGAGATGCCACCAGAAAAGTAGTTCCTTCAAATGTCTAGATTATTTAGTTCAATAGACTTAAATTATTACACACACTGCATACTCAAATAAGGATAAATCCTTTTTTTTATAGTCCTGTTTACCTCTTTAGTGATAAACTCAATCTCTGCCTCATATTTGTCTTCCATGTTTGCTTCGACTTTAATCATGACTGAGGTACAAGCGTTGAGATCTCCAATGGGCAGAAGGTTTGCTTGACCAATAACAGCATTAATCAAAGAACTCTTTCCAGCTCCAGTTTTACCAAAGACACCAACCATCTCCCTCTTGTCTATGCTCAGTTTAGTGATTTCATTCCTGTTGAGAGCAAAAATAAATTGTAGATGCCAGTATGATATAGAACAATAATAAATCTAAAGATGACATATTAGTAAAAGTTAATACATTATGTATGTGACATTAAATAAATTCTGAATACATGTTAATATACACTGCTCAAAAAAATAAAGGGAACATTCAAATAACACATCCTAGATCTGAATGAATGAAATATTCTCATTGAATACTTTTTTCTGTTCAAAGTTGAATGTGCTGACAACAAAATCACACAAAAATCATCAATGGAAATCAAATTTATTAACCAATGGAGGCCTGGATTTGGAGCCACACACAAAATTAAAGTGAAANAGTATTATGTCAAGGTGAAGACTTGGCTCTGATAAATACATTCTTGACCTCAGGTAGCCAAGATATGACATGATTCCATATTTATTACTGGAAATGTCTTCAATCTCAGTTCTGTTAAGGCCAGATTTATTTTCTTTTATTAGAATGCATACAGGTTTGTTTTCTGTTAAATGCTGCAAATAACTGAATTCAGTTATTTCATGTCTCAAAATCTTGATTTACCTCAGTGATCACAGATTTATCTTCATCTCTGCCGTCACAACTGCCATCATTGGACAGTAAATAAAAACTTTATTTCATGGCAATACACTGAAAGTTAACTAAAATGTCTCACTTTTTTGCAGTCAAAATACTGGCTGGAAATGGTGTATACTGTAGATTTATAGTCAGTATTGATATTAATACCTTCAAAATATTGCCACTGATGCATGACATCCACTTTAGTGGACAGGTGATCAGTTGTAATTTTCTCCAAATATATAGTTATTTGGAAAATTCACTGAACAAAAATATAAACGCCCCATGTCAAGTACAAGAGTTTTCTGATCATTTGATCATTTACGCAACATATAGAGAAACTCAAACTATATTTCAGTAATTACTGGTCTTCATATCAGCATTGATAACATTGTAGCGGATCGACAGTCCTTTGAACATGATGTGGGTCAGCTTGAGGAACTTGCAGAGTGTGCAAGTTGGCTTCTTGTAGGCGATTAAGGACAGTCTGAGGTGTGATGCATCTGTTGTGTAGACCAGTAGTCTCATCAGCTGTGTGTGTCACTGGCCTTGGCCAATCCCACAGATGGATGAGCCTGATGTGGCGATCTTGTGCTGGAATGGTCATACATGACTGACGAGGTTGATTTGCAGTAATGTGATAAATGTTTCACACAGATTGACACAATTTACCTGTGTCCTCTGGGCATTGAGTTGTGCAGCTACTGCTCTGATGGACATCCCTGCATCCAGCATGCCAATGACACGCTCCCACATAACTTGCAACATCTGAGGGATTATGACTTCTGACAAAATTTGGCATTTTGGGGTGGCCTTTTATTGTCCCCAGTCCAAGGATTGTAAAGCTGTTGCTCATTTTTGTCTGATCACCCACTGGACATGCCCCACCCATGCACTGAGTAAAAAAATAACTCACTGAGTAATGCTCACTGACAGCAAACTGGATTAAAAAATATACATAAATCAAGAGAAATGTTACTTTTGTACAATAAAATATCAGCAAATGCTCATTTACAGTTAATTCAACATAGCAAAAAATATTTGACATTTATATTTTTGCTCAGTGTACATTAGTATTAGTCTTTAGGGGTTTCTTGATGTCAAAATATTTTTTTTTACCTGCAAGAGTTCTCCACAGTAGGAGGAGGGACTGGATATTCCTGAGTTTGATACTTTTCCATCTGCTCGCTATGTTGGATTTAACAAATGATTTCTTGCACTTGCAATTAATGGACAGTAGTTGGCAATGTATTGCTTGATACACTAATGTCCACTTTAAAAGTCTGTGTGCATTTATAACAAACATTAACAAGAAACACAAAATCCAAGCATAGCCGTCCACTGCAGTGACCACTATGCATGAAAGGGTTAAAGGAAATCATTTGCTAGAATCTTTGTTCCGTTTATGAATATATTCATTGAATGCCATTTCGAAGCCTAATTAGCAGATCAATCTACATGACACATTTAGTTTTCCTTACAAATTAAGTGTTATTGTAATTTCAGTGGTCATATTTCAAGTAGACCTCAGTGTTGTAGATACAACAAATGTTAAGCTAACTGACTTATCTTTAAATTTCTCTGAATTCTGTTATTAATAAAATCTGTTTGTGCAGAATTACAATTTTCTTGCATCAGCTCAAACAGCTGAATACAGTAAAAACATTTAACTTGTTATTCTTACCTCTTTTCTTTTGCTGGCCCCATGAATCAAAGAGAGGATCCCATGAGCTCCAGACACAGTTTAATATCTCTGAGTGACAGTCATTGAGATTTTGCAAAACTTCCTGAAGCTTGGGTATTTCTGTGAAAACAAATCATGTCTAGTTTCATGTAATCACACAGTTTGTGGTTCTGCAAAGTTGCTATGTGATAAATGTTTCACACAGATTGACAACTTACCAGTTTCCTCTAGAGTTAGAACTTCCTTCATAAAAAATTCTGTGGCGCTCACAGTGAACACTTGAAAACACTCATCACTGAAGTGTTCCTAGGAAAAATTAATAGTATCTTGTTAATGTAGCAATCAAGTCTATTTTCTAATTGTAGATAAACATTGTGCTATGCATTTACTAGTATTCCAATCTCACCTTAATCTTGGTCCAGTTAATTTCTTCCCTCACATATTCTTTGACATTTGAGTTTGTTTCGAGTATCAATGTCCGGGCTTCATCTTCGGTGCTAAAAGACAAGAAAAGATACACTGGAGATTAATGACCAACAAGTCTGCATATTATTAAATGAATGCCTTATCAAGTCTTGAGGACCCCAAAGCACTTCACAACGACATTCAGACTTTCACACATTCACACAAAGCTACTGGATTGTATCCACAGTCTAAGGGTGGGCTGCCATGCACCCAGGCCACCAGGCCTTCTGAAAACCACCAGGGAAGTGTCTTGCCCAATGACACAAAGAAAAAGAGGGCCAGAGCAGAAATTGAACTGGCAACCCTTTGATTGGAGGATGAACTCTGACCACCCAAATAGAACATGAAAGCAGCGTAGTGGACCTTTATGGCTTTTGGCTCTTTAAGTTTTATTTGGCCTAGTAGTGAACTCACAGCTTCTTTCCACCATCATCAGACTTCGTGCCGATAATGTGAATACGTTGACACTCGCCACCGTTTCCAATCAAACTTTCAATCTCATCCAAGATGTCCCATAATTCTTTTTCTGTTACTATTCGGTTGATTTCACCGACAACCCAGACGGTGGAACAGTCTGCAACAATCTGAAAAAAGTATTGTCAGCGCTTTGAAAAAAATATAGCAAGTTTAAGTAAAAAATCTAAAGGCAAGGATAATTTACCCCTTTCCACATTGTATCTCTGCTTTTATTCCGGTCTCCATTTCCAGGAAGGTCCACAAGTGTGACATGTTGGAGAAAAGGATTGTCTGGTACCCTGATAGTCACACATTTCACAAGTGGCCAGTACCACTGCTTTATTTCTTCACAATCTTTCTCTTTTGTGGGAACCCTTGTGTATTTGACCATATCTGCTGATAGATCATCTGCCTGCAAAACATTAGTCATAATAATCATATTAAATGTGTTATTACAACAGCTGGAGGAACTGGAATTTTAAAGCTGTGTTGCTCAGTAGGGTTTTATTGTAAGCTGAAATTAGGAGGGTCACATTGAGCTCCATTCCCATTACTTTTACAATTTACAGACTTATAGGAAATCCTACCAATGGCTGGAGAAAGCTGGACTCAAGGACAGCACAGAGGCCCTCATCCTGGCCGCACAGGAACAGGCCCTAAACACCAGAGCAATAGAGGCTCAGATCTACCACACCAGACAAGACCCAAGGTGTAGGTTGTGCAAGGAGGCCTCTGAGACAGTCCAGCACATAACAGCAGGGTGCAAGATGCTGGCAGGGAAAGCGTACATGGAACGACATAACCAAGTGGCGGGCATAGTGTACAGGAACATCTGTGCAGAATATGGACTGGAAGCCCCGAGGTCAAAATGGGGGACACCCCCAAAGGTGGTGGAGAATGACCGAGCTAAGATCCTGTGGTATGATGGTAATGGCGAACCAACCGGACATTGTGGTGGTGGATAAAGAACTGAGGAAAGCCGTTGTGGTGGATGTAGCAATACCAAGTGACCACAACATCAGGAAAAAGGAGCATGAGAAACTGGAGAAATATACCTGGAAGGTGAAGACCACAGTGGTGCCTGTGGTCATCGGGGCCCT
>NW_015115088.1:23578-33390 GCF_001443285.1 Poecilia latipinna
ATATATATATATATATATATATATATATATATATATATATATATATATATATATATACAGGTGCTGGAGGAACCATCATGGGAAGACAAGCCCCTACATGGGATGTACCACCGACAAATAACTGAAGTGGCTGATATGAGGAAATCCTACCAATGGCTGGAGAAAGCTGGACTCAAGGACAGCACAGAGGCCCTCATCCTGGCTGCACAGGAACAGGCCCTAAACACCAGAGCAATAGAGGCTCAGATCTACCACACCAGACAAGACCCAAGGTGTAGGTTGTGCAAGGAGGCCTCTGAGACAGTCCAGCACATAACAGTGCCAGTGCATCTTGCCAGTGCAAGATGCTGGCAGGGAAAGCATACATGGAACGACATAACCAAGTGGCGGGCATAGTGTACAGGAACATCTGTGCAGAATATGGACTGGAAGCCCCGAGGTCAAAATGGGGGACACCCCCAAAGGTGGTGGAGAATGACCAAGCTAAGATCCTGTGGGACTTCCAGATCCAGACTTCCAGATCCAGACAGACAAGATGGTAATGGCGAACCAACTGGACATTGTGGTGGTGGATAAAGAACAGAGGAAAGCCGTTGTGGTGGATGTAGCAATACCAAGTGATTGCAGCATCAGGAAAAAGGAGCACGAGAAACTGGAGAAATACCAGGGCCTCAGAGAGGAACTGGAGAAGGCTTAGAAGGTGAAGACCACAGTGGTGCCTGTGGTCATCGGGGCCCTTGGGGCAGTCACCCCCAAACTGGAGCAGTGGCTCAAACAGATCCCAGGAACATCAGACATCTCAGTCCAGAAATGTGCAGTTCTAGGCACAGCCAAGATACTGCGCAGAGCCCTCAAGCTCCCAGGCTTCTGGTAGAGGACCCGAGCTCAGAGGATGAAAGAGACCACCCATGGAGGGTGAGAGGGGAATTTATATATATATACACACATTTTTCTCTTGCTCTCTGACAAATTTAACACATTAACATTAACTTATGTTAATGTGTTAAATTCATGTTAAATCTGAAAATTTTAATGTGTTAATATTTCATAATGCTAATTAATTAAACTACCTATTCTGACCTAAAAGCCTCTCTCCCACAGAGGGTTACTTCGTTCACAGCAGCACGTTGTGGGCTGGACCCCTTGGGAGCTCTGAATGACAGTGAAAGGTGAAAATTTTCCTCAGCATTTTTTCCATAATATATACATACACACAGATATGTTTCTTAAGTTTTTTGTATGCAAAAGCAGTGTGCATGTAATTAATGTCACCTGTTGAATTTCAGCATTTAAACCCTACTGAGCAACACAGCTTTGACATTTCAGTGCCTTCAGCTGTTACCAACACCAATGTATTTTGTTTGGTTCTGTTCCCCAGGCACATGTATTGAAAGAAGACCATCACATTGCTACACAAAATTACTGTTAATAGAATGTTTGTATCTTACTGAATTAAAGACCAAAGTTTTTGGTGTTGAATGTAGAAATTCTGAAATGTTGAAACACTTGCGGTCCATGAGTTGTTTACAAGATTTGTCTCTCCATTCTTCTCCATACAGAGCCGACAGCTTATCAAGAGCATCACGGTATTCTTCACGAGTATAATCATCATTGTCTTGTATTTTTTTATCTCTTTTTTCAATGATACAAAGCAGTGATCCTAATTCATCTTCCCAGTCCTAATAAAAATATAAATTGCTTTTCAAGTGATGTGTAAAATTACAAAGTTTGAATTTTCAAAATACTTTCACGAACATGTTTTTAGCTTACCTCAGGTGAAATGAATTCAATCTCTGCCTCGTATTTTTCATTGTGCATGTTAGCTTCTACTTTAATCATGACTGAGGTGCAGGCTTTGACAGGTCCACAGGGTAAAAGATTCTTCTCAAGGACAGCATTTATCAAAGACGTCTTTCCAGCTCCAGTTTTACCAAACACACCAACCAGCTCCCTCTTTTCCCGCTCCAGATTCTTGATTTTTTTTCTGTAGAAAATTTAGTCATTTTTAGTCAGCTTTAAAGTGTATAAGACAAAATATAGGAAGGTTTAACAAAAACTCAAATGTTAAAAAGAAAAAAAAAGAAAATGCTAACATTTAAGTACTCTGTAAAATTGCATCTCTAGATTTTCAGGAATGTTTTTAATCTTTATTCTTAGTTTATTTCCATCTTAAAATCTACTTACTTCAAGAACTTATTGAGATCACTGTCATCTTGTAACTTGGCAGAGATGTCCCCCATAATGTTTCTCACTTCACTTAATATCTTTGCTTCTCTTTCTATAAATAAAAATATAAGTACAATATAAAAAATTGCATTTTTTAGAATTTCTTAATCTACAGACTCATTGTGACATATGTGCTGTTATGTATGAAACAAAATGAAAAATATTTAGTATACAAATATTCACTGTTAAAATGTTAATTTTTTCAATTAGAAACAGCATTCAGCTTCTATGCACCATAAATCTGGAACAAACTTTAGGAATATGAAAAAACTGATGCAATAGAATCATTGATAACCCACAATAAAAAGACATGAAAAGTTGAGCTATAATTTAACTATACCAATATTATTATTTTTATGTTGGTACAATGTGTATAAAAACAAATACCTGTTGACGAATTTGTCTCACACTTCCTTTTTGCTGATGGTTGTCCTTTGTTGCCCAACTGTTGGCCAGATTTTCGTTTTCCTTGTTCTAAAAAACAAAAAGTTACTCGTATTGATTTATTATTAGCCGTTTTATGTCAATGTACATGAAAAGATTTTGACTAAGATCTTGTATTTCTCACCTGTGCCACTTGTAGAAGGTAAAACCTGAAGATGAACAGAAAAGTTTGACTAAACTTAAAAATGCTTTTCCATTATAAAATAACTTAAAAGTTCAAAATGTTTATTTTGTTGCTGTGGCATTTTCATTAAACTGATTGTACTGATTATACATTTTCCAAATAGACAAACAAAGCTATACTCTTCAACAAAATCACAATACACATTTATGATCTTATAATACACACACAAATATATACCTCAGTCATACCAGTTTCTTCTTCACCTTTCTGGTGACCCTGCAAATAAAATAACCATAGTAAAAAGCTTTTTTTAATTGAACACTAAAGCTAAGTAGCCATATCACAGATGTTAGGATAAAATACTTCACTTTAAACTAAAATAAGAATATGTTTAAGTTACATGTGTTGGAAAATGATTTGGGGTTTGTTCTGCCTAGTAAAACATTTTTCCAAATCTGTTCAGTCTTTATTATCAATGGGATATTTTATCAATAATAATAATAATAATAATAATAATAATAATAATAATATGTAAAAGCATATATCCACACTAGTGAAAGTTTTTTTTTAAAGCACAGGACATACCTTTAACCGTTTGAGTAAATTTTTGAATTTTAACTTTGGTCCCATTTTTGGAATCAACTTTTCGATGTCTGCATCCTGAAGCATATAAAAAGTTTCTGTATCAATCCCTTCATCTGTAATCAAAGAACATCTCATTAGAAATCAGTCATGCCAATATTTGAACAGTTTGTCCCTTTGTCCTCCGGGAGACGCTATGTGTCCTTAAAAAGCAGAATAAAGTGACTTTTTACTACAAGCACTTAAATGCCATATCCATGGTCACATTTATCTTTGAGTCCAAAACATTATTATTGTAATATATTTAACAGGCATTTGTGAATCCATGTCTTTTTAACTTTCTTGTGACATTATCCTATGATGACAAAAGTAACAGTGTAATACATTACCTTTAAATATTTCAATCAAGTCGCTCAGACCAGCCTGGGCCAGTGTGTCACGAACAAAGTCATCCATGACCAAGAACAGAGACTGGAAGATAAATCATAAAATCATAATGATATATTTTATGTATGCATGTATTGTTTCACATAGGCATTTAATTTTTTAAATTTGATTAAAAAGAAACTCGCCTAGAATGAATGAAATTATGGCTTCAGGCTTCAGATGAAGAAGAGAAAAATTGTCTCAAAGCCGTTTCACAAAAGTCAAGTTGATTCTTCAAAGTTTGACATTCAAAATGGTGAACAGCAAGGAAATGAGAAACAGGAAGGTGTGGTTTGGTTGACAAAAAGAGGAGCAGCAATGGAAAACAGCTAGAGGCGTCCACACTGTAAAACAAACTGAGTTTAGCCAATTAATTGGTTCAGAAATATTCTAGCAGATATTAAAACTGTATGAAATGTGGCAATTGCAGTGTCTATCATTACATTTTTAAATATTACCACCTGAGATCTTGGCCCCAGGACTATTCAACTTCCAATATCTACAAAAAGGCCACGCCAGGTCGGGACAACAAAGAGAGGTGGATCATAATGTTTAAAAAAGAGAATTTAATAATTTATTTTTTTCCAAAAGTTTAAAATAGGCCTACAACAATAGAATATGTATGTTAAAGACAGTGTACAAACTTCACAAAATACATACTGCACATCAGCTCTTCAGCGGCAAGTTGTTTTCAAACCCAATTAATAACTAAACAAAAAGAACCATGCAGAAAACAAAAAACAAAATACTGCAACCCAACCAAAGAAAACATGCAAAGCAAACGAAAAGCAAGACGAGCAAAGCACTGAACAAACTAAACCAAATCATGCAAGCAATTGACAAATTAAACCTACATGCAAACAAAGAAAAAAAAAGTACAAATTGTAAATAAACGTACTGAAAAATAAGGGGACTCACCATGAACGGTTGAACCCTGGCCAAAAATAAATTAATTAATTGGGTAAATGACACCTGCGACAGACTGGCGACCTGTCCAGGATGTACCCCACCTCTCGCCCGGAACGTTAGCTGGAGATAGGCACCAGCACCCCTCCCGACCCCACTGAGGGACAAGGGTGTTCAGAAAATGGATGGATGGATGGTAAATGACACCCAGCTGAAAAGGCATGAAGCAAAAGTAAAGACAAAACAACGGCGTTGGCGTGGCCGTGCTCCCCTTGCGCCACAGACAATTAGGCCAGGTACGCGCACCAGTAAGCGGCAGGAGGAGGGAGGGGGAAAACCACACAACAGTCCACCGCCAAGTCCCGAACACCTCAGGATCTAAAAATAAAATTTAAGGTGAACTATGGCACTGAGCCCAACAAGCTGACAATGAACCCACCTACCTCGGTTAAGAGCTCCACGCCCACGACGCGTGCCTGATCACACGCACTCCCAGAGAGCAAAACGGGAGCACCAGAACAACCTCAATCCTGAACCCAAAGGAAGCACAATCACCACAAACTAATCTAAAATCCAACAGAAGGAAAATCACAAAACTAACCTGAAGACCTTTACTTGATGCTTGAGGAAAGACAGGATCATACAAGCTCACAACGCCATCTCCACAGCTCAAAACAATTGTATGTGAGTGCGCACCCCACACACCTGGCTTTAAAGGGTACGTTGGTGCCGCCCACCACTCACCTTAAAGGTGAATCCGCACCAACATACCACAGAAAGATGGACACAAATTTAAATTATCTGGTCTAAAAATTAAAAATAAAAAAATAAATAAATCAATAAAAGATGAAAACAAAAACATTTCATGACAAGTTCTTAATTTTTACTAAGTCCATACATTTAGAGACACATTTATTCAGTTTGGGTTCAAGATTAAGTCTATAACTATTTTTCTATAAAAGTTTTGAGTTCTTTGCAACATTATCAGGTTTTCTAATATCTATCTTTTACTGCTATTTATGTTTTTAATAGTTTGGTAAGTCCTACTATTTTATTGATAATCCTATTTCAATTCCAAAATTCCTAGTTGTTATTTCATTATTCCTCACTCCTCCCTCATTTACTTAATTTGTCTGATGTTTTAATCTCTTTCATTTCTTCATCTGCTCATTACTTGGCACTATAAAAAGTGTTCTTGATCACTCTCTGGTTCGCCATCAGAACCACTCGTATATCTGTTTCCTGTTGGGACTTGTCAAGATGAGTTACAACCAGAATTAAAACTGACAAGTGAATTTCTCAAAGCAATTAGTACAAACTAGTTTAGTTGTAGTTCATTCCTCAAAAAAACAAGAATAAATGAATATTTTGAGAAAGTCCCAAGGCAGAGGGACTGTTGCGGTGTGTCTGTTGGATCGATGGCATGACTGGGCTTTCTGTCGAAGTTTGGAGTTCTGTTTGTCAGGGATGTAACAAGAACAAAGATTACACTGTACTCACAATGAAAGAAGAATTTGTTTTATTCATGGTAGAGATAATAAATAGCACTGCCCAAAAAGAAAGGAAAACTGAAAAAAAATTAATATAATTGTGGAAGCAGCTCAACTATATCTTAAAATTAAGAAAGGAGAGAAGTCAATCTTCTCAACTTCATTCATACATTCCAGAAATTTGGTTTAAGCCTCAACTAGATTTTATAATCCAAGTGTATACAGCGATAAGAAATCACAGTAAGAAGAGACAAGGTGGGGTAGTATCAACCTATGTGCAAAATATTTGGGAAAGAATTATGAAGAAATCTATAATATTGACAGATTTGTGTGTAATGACCCAAACAATGGGGTGATGACTTTTAGTTCTACAAGGAATTCCTCATTCATTAAATTTTACTTTTACGGACATGACATAAGTTATCAATCGATCAATCAATCAATCAATCAATCAATCAAATTTTATTTGTGTAGCACATTTCAGCAGCAAGGCATTTCAAGGTGCTTTACATAATTAAAGAAGAAATAAAAACAGTATGTGACATTAATAAATAGATGAAAAGTAAAGATAAAAACATTAAAAAAACATTAAAAAACATAAGAAACAAAAACAAAACACACTTTTATTAAGGAATTTAAGAGCCTGTCGTCGCCGTACTCCGCCAAGTTATGCCAGTTATCAAGCAGCAGAGACTTGATGCATGTCCAAACATATTTACAGCGTGTGGGAAGGAAGCAGAAACTGCTACTTGGAGGTGGAAATAATAGTAGTGAACATTTTGATTCTGTGTAGAGAAATTCACCAAAACAATTGAGAAAAACTAACATCCAGCCAAAGGGATGTTTTGCTCTGCAGAATGTCTTTCACATGCATTGTTGTAGAGTCAGACCACAACATCTCTGTAATTTTGTCTATAAATGTATTTGTGATTTTGTCAGATGTACCAGAGCTACTGACGTTTGGAAGAAGATGAAACTAGACTGAATAGTGGTAAAGTGACTGTAAATGAAATTAGTTTGTGGTCACAGATGGGCATTTCTAATGCTGTACAGCCAGAAAGCGTTAAAGCAGAGCAGCAGACAAGATCCAGAATGTGACCTTGGCTGTGTGTAGAAAAGTCAACATATTGCTGCATTCCAAAATCATCCAACAAATATTTAAAGTCGCGTGTCAGAGTCTTGCTGAATTTGTCCATGTGAATGTTGAAATCACCCACTACGANTTAAAACCATGTTTGGGATTTGTGAAACTTTTTTGTGAAACTTTTTCCTGAAAAATGCAATGGCCTAACAGCAGCCAGAGTGGAAAAATATATTCCTGTTCTGTGCAATTTTCTGGTGTTAGTTGTTAAATTTTGCACAAAATGACCAGATAAAAGATGTACAATAATACCAGTTTAAACTTTGAACTGTCTGCAAAAGACAGTGCTCTGCAACATTAAAACATGAATAGAACTGCAACAATATCAATCATAACTCTTCTCTTCAGTGTTTCTGTCAGTTTCTGGTGGTGCAGCTCTGTGCTGCCTTCAGGAGAATGGGACATAAGAGCACCATCCATAAAATTTACCCCACATGGCATTTCCTGTGCAAACCAGAGCTTTCAGTGGAAAAGCAAAAGTTCCAGATCCTTTAAATGTCATACAAATATGGGACAGAAACATGGATTATATCTATTGATCTATAGATTAATAGTTTGGCAGAAACTACAGAGTTCTTCATCAAATCGTAATGAGTCAGACTGAAAGTGTCATGGAGTCATCAGCCTCATGACATTAACACTGACATGAAAAATAATATTTAAGAAATAAATATATCAATAAATAAGTGATAAGTTTAATTGTTGTTATTTTCTGTAAAATATATTTCTTCTTAGTACTTGATGTGTTCCCAAAAGATCCCATGGCATTTGAACAATATTATTTTACCTTTTATCTAAAAACAGTGCCTGCTTATTCTTGCCATATAGTCCTATGTATTAATTATTGTTCGAAAGGTCTTGGCATACAAGTTTATTCCTCTGTATTTAGTTTCTTAGTTAATTCTTGCATTTTGTTCTTCGATGATTTCCATTTAGTTTCCTTTGATTAGTATTATCCGCTCTTGGCTTATTGTTATGTCCTCCTTAGTTTCTTTCCTGTTGCTAGTTTGTATTGACGCTCACCACCAGTAATCTTCATTCATCATGCTAATTCACCCGCTGCACCGCCCAATCATCATGTGTTTCACCTGATTTGACACTCGTATTGATTTTTCACTATTCACCGCCGGATTCTCTGATCCTGATTCACATCTATAGTTTGTTGCTCCGTTCTATGTCCCGCCTCTCCTGTTTCAGAGTTTTGCGCAACGTGCGTGTTTTTTTGTTTGTTTGTTTTTTAACCACATACGGTGCGGAGCGGTCGGGGAGCTTATTGACTGACGTAAACCTTTCAAAACAACGGAAAAAATCCTGGTAGTCTGATGATTAAAATGCATATGTGCTGTGGTAGTACCGTTTCATACAGGTGTTCGGTTTATCTGTGCTACCCTTAAATCCGTCCTATCTTTTGGTAATGCGCATGCGCATATCGATGGTATGTCACATAGCCTACTGTTTACTCAGCAGATTTCTTGTAAATACGTCCTACCTGTTACGGTAAATTTTATTTAATTTATTTTATACCTGGCTTTCATTAAGCTGCTCTATTACGTCATGTTTTTAGTTTACATGACAGCAGCTTGTAAATATATTTATAAATGGCTTTAGCTTGCCATCTGCAATGTCTTACTGTAAACAAGTCATTGTTTGGCAGTTAATCAGGACAAAATACGTTGTTTTGTGGCTATTTTGTCCCTATATTTTAAAATATTTTAGGTAAGATAAGGTAATTTTATTTATATAGCACATTTTCAGCAACAAGGCAATTCAAAGTGCTTTACATGAGTTAAAAGGAAATACAAACAAAATAAACCAGGGTTGCTAAGTATCTAATTCCATTTCTAAATAGTGAATACTCTACAGTTTCTGATAAAATAAGCTAAAGAGTGACTGATCTAATTCCTTTTCTGGGTTAAAGTGAGTACTCCACAATTCTAAGTTTGTTCTAAATCCTTTTCTGGGTTAAAAGTAATATAAACTAAGCAGTGACTGTTCCTGTTAAGTATTTCTGGATTCCAAGTTCGTAGTTATTCTAATTCTAATTTTGATTCCATTTCTGGGCTGTTTAATGTTGATCTAAATAGTGCATATTCCACAATTTCTGATATTAGTAATAAACTAAAATAATCCTTTTCTGGGTTAAAAGTAATATAAACTAAGCAGTGACTGTTCCTGTTAAGTATTTCTGGATTCCAAGTTCGTAGTTATTCTAATTCTGATTCCATTTCTGGGCTGTATAATATTGATATAAATAGTGCATATTCCACAATTTCTGATATTACTAATAAACTAAAAATAATCCTTTTCTGGGTTAAAAGTAATATAAACTAAGCAGTGACTGTTCCTGTTAAGTATTTCTGGATTCCAAGTTCGTAGTTATTCGAATTCTGATTCCATTTCTGGGCTGTATAATATTGATATAAATAGTGCATATTCCACAATTTCTGATATTACTAATAAACTAAAAATAATC
>NW_015115088.1:35922-44849 GCF_001443285.1 Poecilia latipinna
CTGTATAAACCTTCCTGGTGAATGTTATAAGATGCACCAAGTTATACTATAATTTTTAATGAGCTGAGGTAATTTTATTTATATAGCACATTTTCAGCAACAAGGCAATTCAAAGTGCTTTACATGAGTTAAAAGGAAATACAAACAAAATAAACCAGGGTTGCTAAGTATCTAATTCCATTTCTAAATAGTGAATACTCTACAGTTTCTGATAAAATAAGCTAAAGAGTGACTGATCTATTTCCTTTTCTGGGTTAAAGTAATATAAACTAAGCAGTGACTGTTCCTGTTAAGTATTTCTGGATTCCAAGTTCGTAGTTATTCTAATTCTAATTTTGATTCCATTTCTGGGCTGTTTAATGTTGATCTAAATAGTGCGTACTCCACAATTTCTGATATTACTAATAAACTAAAATAATAAATAATTTTAGTTTAATTACACTCTTTATTATTAAACTTTGCTAAATAGATGTTGGTAGCAATACTATGTGGGACTGAAGCTGTGTAATAGCCGTGTAATATTAGTGTACATGAATCATATCCTATCATCTCAGGTGCACAGTGACCTGCGCAGTTCGGTGGAGACATTGTAGCTGCATTTAATAGTCTGTCATACAATGTATTAATCTGCAAAAAAGAGTTGCGGTGATCTGTAATTGTCTGTGTTTAATTTAATTCCAGTAAAACCCTGTTTCCCCTGTCTGATACCGTTTTATTCTTACAAACTCCTCTGTATTTAAAATATTTTTAAAAGGTAGGATATTCTAATAAGAGGATTAGTGCATACATCTATAGCTTTTCATTTTAAATGGGTAGGATATTGTGGTTTTGTTGTGTATATAAATTTTTCCAATGCTAAGCATAACTCCTAAGCTTCCACTTCAGTCTCGTCACTCAAATAATGTTATCCAATGTATTTAATATTATACAACCCGCTAAAGTTTTCCTTCTGACAGTAGGAGTTTTGGACGTGCAGCACTGACAGATAGACTTGGCTATCTATCTGTGCTACGGTAGGAAAATCTGACGAGGCAGCACTGATAGTCAGAATCACTGACAGCACCTATGTTAACTCTATAAAATAAACGTTCTCTGTGGTATCACCACAAACATTAAGACACTTTTCAATAAGTTGGTGCTTTGACATGATCACAGCACTGCCAAAACATATGTACAAAAATCCTCAATAAAATATAAAATATTTGAAAATCAGACACATGTGACCTGACAAGTGAATAACAGCAACGTCATCAGCTGGTGTAACACAGAACTGATGCGGTGAAACTAACAGAAATGCTGAAGAGAAGAAGAGCTGCCATCGATGCAATTGCAGCCAGGCATGTTTTAATGTTACACAATACAGTTTTTAGCAAGTTGCTCAAAGTCTAAGCTGGTATTTTTGTGCATTTAAGATGTTAAGTCTACCTTCGAGCAAACGCCCCCCAAAAGAATCGCAGCGCCCCCCTTTTGTAAAAATTTCTGCCAGCGCCCCCTGCCATCCTCTGAACGCCCCCCGCTGAGAAACGCTAGTCTAAAGCCAGGATGAAAGCCATACTGCTCCTCCTGAATCTAAGCTTCCATAATTGGTTAGAGCCACAATTGTAACACTATGAATTACATTTTCCAAGGTAGGTGAGAAGTGTGACCCCTCAATACAGTGATCCTTCATTTTTCGCGGGGATTGCGTTCCGAAAATAACCCGCGATAAGTGAAATCCGCGAAGTAGTTACCTTTAGTTTTTACAATTATTATACAGCATAATTAAATACTCTACATTGAAACCAAAGAACAAAACCTGTTTTCAGGTCAGCGGATGTGCGTGTGCATCAATCGGGCCTTAATGTGATCTTGAGTCATGTCATTAAAGCGTCTCCTCCAACCTGCCCCGCAAGATTCACAGCTGTATCTACGGCAGAGCGATGGATCTCGTCAAGCGAGCCTCTGGTCGGGTTTTGCGCTGATTCTGGCCGCAGTTTTTTCCAGCAGGCATTCAAAGTTTTCAGCTTTCATCTCCTGAATGGCCAATCTGTACTACTTAAATACCGTAATGTCATTGGCACACAGGTACAGAAGGAGCTCGGAGACTGTTTAGCCAATCAGGACGCAGAACACAATGCACTGTGAAAAAAACTGCACAAAAAAATCCGCGAAAGGTGAACCGCCTTATAGCGAGGGATCACTGTATTTGGAATTCATTCTTCGATCCTTTTCTTTTAAGTTGGGATCACCACCATAACCTGCCTCTCCACAGGTGTTTTTCCAGTTCTCAATGGAATACAGAAGAGATGTATGAACCACAACTGTTTCAACAATGTCCAGAGCCCTCAGGACGTTGGGCCAAATCTGGCCAGACCCAGGTGTCTGATGGCACAACTATCTGCAGCTTCACCAGCCTACGAATAGCACTCATCAGCATTTTACTGATGAAAAATAAAGAACTTTCTTTTTCTTCCTTGATGATTATTTCAAACTAAAAACATTAGGCAAACCATGACAGTTATGGAAAAACATATTTTTCACTGTTGATATTCTGTTGACATTTGCTGATGTGTGTGGTTATTGTGCCATTAAAATACGTTAAATAAGTTAACATATGTATTTTCTTCTGTTTTTGCCAGCATAGTTCCTTCTTCTTCGGTTTCCAATTCACTCTAAAACGCAATACCTATTCTTACTTAAATTAGGTTTGTATGCTTTACTCAAGTCTCACTAAGCTGCTTATTCAACTCAAGTAATGTGAGTAATGTACATGTTTGCCCTGACAAAGGTACAAGACAAAATTATTTTGAGTAAACTGGATTTGAATATTTTTGTTACTGGAGTGAATGCTTCAGCTCAGCAGTGCTCATGTGCAATAAAGTGTACAAGCTTCCAGAATGTTTGTGGACTTGAACATTGGAAGAAGCAGAGCTTCTCTAAATGTGAGTTATTCATCTTCAGTATATTTTCATGTGTTGTGTATGTCTTTACTGCTCACATATATGATTACAGGTTGATTTTTCTTTAAAAAAATTATGCATAAAAGTCTTTGCAGGCTAATATGCTAATGTTAGTATGGGCTCATGGGTCCAACATTAGCTACAACTTCCATGCATTTTACTTCAGAGCCTTTAATGTTTTTGTCCATGATAAGAGATCTGACTAATAATTATTAGCCAACTGGCTATCTTTCAAATGCAGCCCCTTAGCATGTTTGTAAGGACAAACCAAGCCTTCTAACGTTCATGTAGCACTAATTTTAGGTGGCCATGAGTGTTATGTGGTGTTCAGGAACAATCAGATTCTTTTTTAACGGCTCAATGCCATGAACGGTAGGACTCAATTCTCTGTTAGTGAAAGCCGTCCCTTTTTTTTTTTTTTTATGACTTTGCTTACTCATAATGCTCTGGATATGTAGTTCTGCGGAGAATGGAATGTTTTGTTGCGCATTAGACCTTATTGTTACCGGGCTCGCCGGCATGCCCACCCACAGAAACAGCCGTACCCACTCTGGCTTCGAAGCTGTTTATTTTTTTTTTTTATGTTTTTTTTTTTTTTTACCTCAGAGTTGTGAACTTTATATTATTCATATGTTTATTTGATACGGAAAGGGCTCCTTCACTTCCCATAATTGTGACCTCTGTCTACTGCAATTTTTCAGCCATGACAACGGTTTAATCAGTTGCTAAAATGTAGTAATGTGTTTTTCTGAGCCGCCTTTAAATGCAACATTAGCATTAGGATGGTCGCACCAGTGGGGTCACGACAGACATGTTGCTGTGCACCAGTGCATTAGATTCTTAGATTTCTGCAACATATGAGCAAATGTTTATGCAAATCTAAGCATAATTGCTCAGTATTTACATAATTAATTTTTTGTAATAACAAACAAAATGGGTACTTTGTTTGAAAGTTATACGCTTGTTTATGTATTTATATTAAAATGCCTGATTACTGTGCCACCCCAAAATCAGCAAAATTCCTCTGGAGCCAGGTTTGATTATTACTGGTTTTACAGAGTTCACCAGAGTGGATGGTGAGATCTCCTATGCTGCATTCAAGTCTGAAAAGGAGTCATTGACACTGCACTTCCCGGAATTCTTGTGAAGCTTGAAAGAAGGGTGAGCTTTCAGTCTGATTTTATTTAAGGTGAAGGAAATTCTGCAAGTTTTTTAATTTACATCTTGTTCAGTTGGATGCGCACACATGCACATGACTCCTTCTCACATCCTAACATTTACAATAACCAGCCAGTTTTGATGCTGTATTAAAGGTACATTGCGTCATATTTTTTGGTTGGGGGGGAATTTGTATCGATGATATTTGGGTGATTGAGACTGGAAAAAACACAGTTAGTTGTTGAAATAATTAATGACTGAGCAACAGTCTGTGGCATTAATATAATAATCAGCTGATAGCAGGTTGGAAAATTGCCATTGCTCCTTTAACTGTACAACCATCAAAATTCTAATCAGTCTTAAGCCCTTTTTGCACTGCAGGGTCCGGCCTGCCCCAGCCCGGCTCCGTTCGACCTGGTCCTATTGGTGCTATGGCCCTGGTCATTTTGCATTGAACAGGATACGTCACGTAAATCGACTTGTTGCTAAAGCCACCGAGGTGACCTCCCCAGCGAGTGCAGAACAGTTTTCGTCTTGGGTCTCCAAACCCGCTTTTTCTGTATGCGCGCATGAGCGTGGAAGCTGAGGGAAACATTTACCTGAGCTTTGCATTTAACCAAAAGAAAAAAAAAAAATCCCATCTGAACTGGACTCACGGCCAGCTGATCTATTGATGCGTCAGGCGGGATTTCCCGGCTGGAGTGACGCCAGATGCGGAAATCCCCTCTTTTATAGCCTAGCCAACTTCTGATCGGTTCAACTGGAGAAATGTTATTTACATTTACCATTAAAATCTTTGGCTGAAGAGGAGATTGTAATCCCAGTGTAGGGTAAGAATAGATTGTGACGGGAATTTATTGATGCAGCATACTGAAATGACAGCCATTGAGTCTAGTACTCCTATGATCCAGAGATCTGGTCTTTGTCCTGATCCCCCGCGGCCAATGAACCAATCAACAGCTAACTCCAAACCAGCCCGGTCTGGCCAGCCCGATTGGAACCGCAGCTCTTGGGGTTCCAGGGAGTGGGGTGGTACCAGGCTGTGTTAATGCAAAGCCGGCCGACCCAGATCCAGCTGTGCAGTGCAAAAGGGGCTTTAGTCAGACAACAGATAAGGGTGAACAATTATTTTATGCCACTTATTGTAAAAAAAATGTGATCTAGTTTCTTCAGAATATGCTTGTGCTTATTTTTATTGTTTTTCCTACTTGTAGACCAGTGATGTTGTTGCTATGAAGACTGTTGTCCTGCGATGTCTCTCAGTTTTCCTCGAGGACAATGAAAGAGTTTTACAATGTCTCTTGTATGTATTGCTATTCTATTTGTCAGAGGTTGTGAAAAAAAATCAAAACTTTCACCTCATTCTTTTTTTTTATTTCTTATTATCCACAGGATTCAGATGTCATGGCAGACTTCATCCTGGTTCCTGTTGGGCTATTGGCTGCTATGCTGCTAAGTATATCATTTTGTTAAAATAAAACGTTGAATCTTGTGAACTTAAAATATTTTGTTGTGGTTACTTAATTTGTTTAAGGCAATCGGTTTCCTAGATTATGCTAAGTAAACTGTACTGCTCATGTAAGTTGGACTAACTTGATGTAGTTGACTTAAGAAGAGGATAATTTACTTGCTATTTCTAAGTTGAAACAACTTCACTAAACTAAGTGAAATTAACTTGACACAATGAAGTTCATACGACAAGGTCTTACATGCACTAAACAAGTATATGTTAAGTAAACAAAACGTAAGAATAGTAGTTAAACTTACTTACATTTTTCAAGGCAATCGGTTTCCAAGATTTTTTAAAATAAAGTCAACTTGTCAAAGTTTAGAGTGAAGAGCACTACTGAAATATCTTGTTTTGGAGCCACAAAGCAAATTCCCTTTGCCCTCTCGCTACTCAGACGATTGAGATCCCTTACAAATGCAGAATTGAGACTGTAGAAAGAGGAACCAAAGAGTAAAGTAGAATTCAGTCAAAATGATTGGAGGTAGGTTCTCCTTAATGCAAGCCCCCTTCTTTGCATTGCAAAAATGTGTGTGTGTTCATTGTGTGTGTGGCAGCCACTTAAGTGAAGGCTTTGTAGCACGCTTGTTCATCATAACTGTGATGTTCTAGCCTGAGGGCCCGGCAGCATGAAGCAATTTCCCTCTCGTTACGCTAGGCGTATATTAACCCCCCAGTAACCATTGAACACACAAATACCGCCTATGATGCATACACATACACACCGCTTCCTTGCAATTTATCTATCATGTCAAGTATAGCAGGGGGCTGCTCTCTTGAATAACTCCCTCGTATTGTAGTTATGTACCCCTTATCAGTGTACCATGTTATTAAGGCTGAACATTGGCTGAATACAAAGCTAGACGATCAGACGCAGTCAGAGAAAGACTGACTCATTTGTTAATATTTTCACTGGTAGTTATGCTGCATATCAAGGATACATTATATCAAGCTTTCATAACAGCCAGTAATCCAGATAGATTTAAAGAAGAGCAGTAAATAAAAGGGTGCAATAATGTATTATGTAATTGCTTTAATCTTAGAGTTTCTTGAGTGTATAAAGCAGCCACTCAGTAAAACCATGTTTCATCCAGTTACTGGTCAAACTGTTTTTATCCTTAATGGAGAAATGTACTGCTTTTTACACATTATTTTATTAATTTATTTGTTTCAACTTTGCTGAACAAGATAAGTTTACATAAAATATTTAAAGACTATCAAAATGAAGTAAAGAAGCTCCCGGTTCGGACGTAAACAGGGTGGCAATAGTGCCGCCGGTACAATTGGTGCAAAGCTCCCTTAGCATTTAAAGAGCTTCCAGTGTTGTCTGATGTTCCTCCCAGCGTTTTTCGCTGCGGAGACAGCGGGGTTTAAGCACTTTGTGGATAAAAACTGTTGGAACAGCATTTATGTGTAGCTTGTTAAGGTAATGATCACATGTTAGAGTCTGTCAATTTTGCTTGCACAAATGACAAAGCCTTCTGAAGAGAAATGTTGAGAGCACAAATGTAGGTCCTTTGGAAGTTGTGTTTGACTCTCTTCCACTGTGCTCTTCTTTTTTTCATGTGGGAAGCGATCCATTCATCTCACTGTTTTTTGTATTTTTTGCCAACAGTTACACAGTGTGGCATTATCTAAAATTTCACCAGCCAAACACAATATGACAAACAACAACTCAGGTAAAGTTAGCATTTCTGTGTTTACTCTGTAGATTCCAGTACAGAATGGACGAAAATGCATCATCAACCCATTGGGTGAAAAATGGCAACCTCCAAGGGTAATAAATATTTAAAAAATATATTTTTTTTCTGAAGTAATTATGAGTTTTGGTGCATCACAAACAGATATGTCTCAGTCAATAGGAAAATTACAACATATTTAGGCCAACATGTTCATCTAATCTTGGATCCCTTAAAAAGCATCAGCCTGTTATTGTTATTTAGGAATAAGAAAGCAAAAATAAACACTAATACGTCCCATCACATTATTCCTATATTTAAAGTTCTGATAAAAAGGTGACATTTTTATCTTCAGCTGTGTAAATCATATCTTATTCATTATTACCTCTGCCCCATTTATTGCTACTTGTTTGAAAGATACTGTAAATAAACGATTCCCTTGCATACAAAGATAAATCTGACTGACTGTTCTGCAAGAACAGAGAAATGTGTTCTCTCACCTAAGTCCACAAAAACTGAACTACAGTCTATAATCTGTTGGAGTTCTTACAGATTTTTCACTCATATTCTGGACAGAAATTTTGCGTTCAATTAATAAGTAGGTTGTGTGCTGCAAAGGGAGAGATGTATAAAATGTTTCAGTAGCATCTACCAGATGCTACTGATGGATACTGTCAGAAGACAAGAATATTCATGCTCCCTGTGTGCTCCTCTTTAGACACATTATGCAGACACTGTCTGCACTGATGAAGTTTAGTTAAACTTCATATGTCGAACTGTTCAACATGACCCACTTCTTCATTACATTTTTGTCCACTTAGGGGAACTCAGAGTCCTAAATTTTAACTCCCAGATTGTCAGCTGAACCTTCAATATGGGAAAATAAACAAAAAAAGACAAGTCAATTTGTAGAAAAAGTAAAATGCCACACCCTAACACAGTTGTGCACATAATTTCACACCCTTAATATGAATACATTAACAGACATGATATAAAGCAGGTGCATCAAAGCTGCACACAAATTTCAAAGACGGGACTTCAGTCTGAAATGAGAAATGAGCAACATTTGTTGATGTCTGAACACACACAATGACATACCAACATATGTGGCGTAATAGGAAACAGAGTGACAAGCTACAGACTTGTCACTCTAAATGGAGCAAATGTTCTCTATTCATTTTCTAGAAAGCACTGTATGAGTGAGTAAATGAGAAAGAAATTATAAAGTACTGTTAAGTCTCGAGGCTAAAGTATTTTGGAATATTTGCAATTTATCTCATTCAGCTCTAATGTCATTCTTTAAACAGTTTGTGGGTCCATATACACTATATTGCCAAAAGTATTCCCTCACCTGTCTTGACTCACATATAAGCTTAAGAGACATCCCATTTCTAATCAATATGGTTCAATATTATGTTGGTCCACCCTTTGCAGCTAGAAGAATTTCAACTCTTCTGGGAAGACTGTCCACAAGGTTTAGGAGTGTTTTTACGGAAATTTTTGACTATTCTTTAAGAAGTGCATATGAGAGGGCACATACTGATGTTGGCAGGCACGTGCAGAGAGGGGAGCTGGGGGTGGTTGAGCACCTGCCCTTTTTGCTCCTTGCTCCAAAGTGCCCTTTTGGTCAATTTTTTTTTTTTT
>NW_015115088.1:49776-51588 GCF_001443285.1 Poecilia latipinna
TCCTAGAATGCGGTAAGATGTGCCCTTTTTTTTTGAGCACCTGGCCTTTTAGTGGTCTCTGCACGGCCCTGGATGTTGGACAAGAAGGCCTTGTTCTCAGTCTCAGCTCTAATTCATCCCAAAAGTGTTCTGTCGGGTGGAGGTTAGGACTCTGTGCAGGCCAATCAAATTCATCCACACCAGACTCTGACGTCAATGTCTTTATGGACTTTGCTTTGTGCACTGGTGCACAGTCACGTTGGAAGAGGAAGGAGCAAGCTCTAAACTGTTTCCACAATGTTGTGAGTATGGAATTGTCCAAAATGTCTTGGTATGCTGTAAAATTCAGAGCTCTTTTCACTGGAACTAAGGGGCCAAGCCCAGCTCCTGAAAAATAACCCCACATCATAATCCCCCTTCCACCAAACTTTACTCTTGGGACAATGCAGTCAGACTAGTACTGTTTTCCTGGCAACCACCAAACCCAGACCCATCCATCCATTTTAGCTTGTCAGATGGAGAAGGGTGATTTGTCACTCCAGAGAACGTGCCTCCACTGCTCTAGAGTCCAGTGGCGGTGTACTTTACACCACTGCATCCGACTCTTTGCATTGCACTTGGTGATGTCTGGCTTGGATGCAGCTGCTCCACCATGGAAACTCATTCCACGAAGCTCTATGAGCTAATCTAAAGGCCTCATGAAGTTTCGAAGTCTGCAGTGACTGACTCTGCAGAAAGTTGGTGACCTCTTCGCACTCTGCGCTTCAGCATCCACTGACCCTGCTCCATCAGCAGATGCTTTGTGGCTAGGTGGTTGTCGTTCCCAAATACTTCCATTTTCCTATAATACAGCTAAATATTTATGAGTCAATTTCACAACTGGATTTGTTGCACAGGTGGCACCTATTACAGTTCCATGCTGGAATTCACTGAGCTCCTGAGATCAATCCATTCTTTTATATATGTTTGCAAAAACAGTTTTCATGCCTAATTGTAGAACCCTTTTATACACCAGTGGTCATGGAAGTGATTGGAACACCTGATTTTGATCATTTGGGATGGGTGAGCAAATACTTCTGGCAATTTAGTGTATGTGTGGTCTGTGTTTGAGAGTTCCAGTTTGCTATTACATCTGACAGCATCTCCCTAATTCCCACTGAAGGCAGAGTAGCAGGTAGGAGGGAATTACTACTGGTACATACCCGCCAAGCTGATTAGCTATCAACTGCTCTCAAACCCAGGAAACCCATCCTCTATTTTTCTCTCTCCTTCGACAGAACACTTTATGTGCGCATGCACGCGCACATAAAGATGTGCGTGTGCGTGCGTGCGTGCGTGCATGCGTGCGTGCGTGTTAGGGTAGTGTTATACATAGGAACACTCCTGCAAAAGACATGGACTTCTGTGATTATAAAACTCTTCCTGCTTTGAAACAAATATTTGTATTAACAAAATGTTGTCACTTAGGAAAATGCTTGGTGGTTTGTGTAAGCAGCACCGCCACCACACCGATTGCTGCAGTGGTGAGGAAATTACACTGATAGTTGATATGAACCTGAAAGACCCATATTTAAATAAGAATCAGCTCAGCGGTGACTCATGGGTATTTCTGAGGGATAAAGCCATCGTACAGTATTTAAGTGGTGATATTCCATATTTTCATTTGATCCATTGATGAGCCAAGGGCTCATTCCTCAAAGAACTAGGACAACTGCACCACATGAAGTTAAAATACACACTGTTGAGAAAATACAGTGGGGCAAAAAAGTATTTAGTCAGCCACCAATTGTGCAAGTTCTCCCACTTAAAAAGATGAGAGAGGCCTGTAATTTT
>NW_015115088.1:56232-74661 GCF_001443285.1 Poecilia latipinna
AAATGCCCTAATTGTGGTTTTGAAATTGGTAATGTATTCTGGCCTATTGACCTTTATTTTACTTGCAGTTACAGCAGATGGTTTGCTAGGATTGTTTGAACTGCCTTTTGTCTGTGTGGAGAGCAGTACAGAGGAGGTTCCGGCTTTTCGCACTCATTTGTGAAAGGCCGTAAACACGGCAGGGGTTTTAGGCTTCAGATAGAGGGTCAGAGATAGCTCCTGGTTGGATGAGCAAAGATACGCCTTATTTGAATAAATTAAAGATAAGAATACGCCTTTACTATAAAACTTTCTACACTGAAGTAACAAATCAGTTTTTGCTCTTGCAACTTCTCCAAAGATGTCTTTGCTTTTTGTTTGTCGTTTCCATCTTTTGTCTATTTCTCTCTCAGGGAAATACATGTGTTGTTTGTGCTCTGAGGTTTCTGATGTTTTGTGATGCGTTTGTCTGGTGATAGTTTGTATCTGTCTTGAATAAATGCTGATTATTGTGACGCTGTTATCTCTGTGTGAACTCAGTCTTTGCGCACAGCATTTTTCTGAACCCGGGCATAAGAGAGGATTTAACGAGTCAAAAGGTTTTAAAGTTCAAGAATTTTTCCTCTCTTAACAACACCCACTAATTATTGCAAATATTTCTTGTAGATGACCAAGAATTATTTGCAATAATAATTCTTGGTCATCTACAAGAATTATTATTCTTGTAGAATAATAATAGATGGAAACAGGAGGCAGAAGAGGTGGATACAAAATCAGATAAAAACTGTAGATGGAACTGTGAAAGTTGAGTTTTTATGCTTAAAATTTTCAAAAGTTCACAATTTCAAATGGACAGTCTTTACAGTGAAGATACAGAATTACTTTTCAAATAAAGATAAGAAGAACAAATATTTTACATGTTCTAATTCTGTTTATGATGTTGATTATTTTTGATCACCCTCCTAGAGAAATAAAAGTAAATCCCACAGAGTTTCCAGGTTTGGGAAGAAATACATATAGATACACAAATGGAGGTATGTGAATTAGAGGTGTGCCGATCGATCGGCCACCAATCATAATCAGCCGATTTCCGTGAAAAAGTGTATGATCAGTGATCGCCGATCACTGTCTCTTGTTGCCGATCACCTGCATCTCATTTCGCAGTCTGTATGTACAGCTAATCTCCTCTTTCCTTCACAACAAATCCTAAACGATGTAGTGAAGAACTATAATACTCTGAGAGTGAATGGAGACATTTGCATGTTCCGCCGAAGAAATATCTCGGGGGTGAAGCACATCAAAATGCATCAACACAATGAATCTAATATGACGTTTAAAAAACAAACATTTGATGGAGTTTGGCTACATCAAAGCTCACTGCAGGCGAGGGACATCAGGAGCGATCAGATACCAGGTAAAGCAGCGCACAGCTACAAACACTCACCCGGAAGAGCATAATGGTCAGAAAGCTAAAGAAAATAACCCGAAAAATAATTTACGTCAACGAGCTAGCGGTGTAAGACGCTGGTTCGTTGGACTGTCGCTACGCGCCACTGGTAGTAATATTTCACAAACATAAATTCACTTCTGCTCCACCCGAATGAACTGTCACACCGAACATCTGCTTAAAGCTGCCACATGTAACTTAAACAAACAAAAAAAGATTTTACATATGTATTAAAACTTTTGCAATGTAATAACATGAGATAGATAATTTCTGAAAAAAAAAAAAAAAATCAGAACCAGCATTAATCAGCTAGCCATGCTAGCAGGAAATGAATCATTGGAAGTCAAAATTGAAAATCAAAGAAGAAAGTGCTCATTTTCCTTTAAAACAAGGACATGCTAGCAGCAGGCACAATGGAGAAATTTCTTCAAAATCATATCCCCTTATCATGGAAACCACAAGAAGAAGTTCATATGATGCAGCTTTTAATTTGAGGGCTATCGATCTGGTAGTACAGGAGGGAAATAAAGCCATTGTAAGTAAGCTCGGCGTGAACAAATCCATGGTTTGGCTAGACGCAGGGCTGCATCCTTAATGGCAGATTTATTAAGCATGCAGCCCTTTGCTGCATCCTTGTGGAAAACCGAGAGCGGCGGAGATACCAGCAGCTTATAGCCCATTGTGGCTTATGTACGTTTCCAGAAACTTTGTGGGTGCGGCTTATAGTGAGGTGTGCTCTATAGTCTGGAAAATATGGTAAGCTAACTTGCAGACTGTGAACTGTGATCTTTGGATAGAGGGTGAGCAGATGCAAGGGAATGACATGTGATGTTGAGATTAATGAGGTTCAGAGGCGGTGGAGAGAGTCAGCGCTTTGAAATTTCTGGGAGTAACCTTGGCTGAGGACCTGTCCTCGGGCACTCACATTGCTTCCGCAGTTGGAAAGGCCCAGCAATGCCTTTTCTACCTGGAAGGTACGTAAGGTTGAAGGACCGTAGAAAACATACGGTCGCTCTATCCATATGAGCGACCATATGTTTACCGCTCCCCGGGCGAAGACTCCCCTTCGTCCCAGGGAGTCTTCGCCCTCCCCGGGACGAAGACACGTGAAAGGTAAAACTCGCTACATTTACATTTACATGTGCTCGAGGTGAAGAGCGTAAGGGCGTGGTGAAGTGTATGCGAAGGCATCATCGGGGCGCCGCCCCCTCCAGACGGGGTTTTTACGCCCCCTCTGGTGCAGCGCCCCTATGCGTTGCATGCGCTGCATACCCACTTTTTGTGCCACTGCCCCAGACCACTGCTGGTGAACTTCTACGACTGCACCATCAGTAGTGTTCTGACATATGGGTTCCTGGTGTGGTTCTCCAGCTCCTCCAAAGCAGACCAGCAGGCTCTCCAGCGAGTGGTGAGAACAGCGGGAAGAATCACTGGAGAACCTCTCCCAGAGATCTGTACCATCTACACCACACGCTGTCTACGGAGAATGCAGAACATCCTGCGCGACTGCCACCATCCTGCCTACCACTTGTTCCAACGACTACCCTCAGGTAGAAAGTACAGGTCCCTTCGAAGCCGGACAAAAAGGGGTATAGGCCAACAGCCTATACCCCCAGGCTATAAGACTTTTGAATTCACAGGACTGTTGAGGAACACCACTGCCTAATGTTTGCATTAGGGTTTAGTGGGGTAGGGGAACTGTTTGCTGTCCACTTATGATATTCTGTAAATTGTATGTATGCAAGCACTAGTGTCACTTTTACTTCTTCTTTGAACTTTACTTGGAAATCTGCTGCTACTGAGTGTTGTACTCCAAACACAATTTTGTTGCCTTTTTTTGACAATGACAAACTATTGAATCTTGAATCTCTGTTATAGTCATGAGAGTCAGGTAAGATTGTATGGCAGTTTCAAACTTGACTCAGTAAAAAATAATAATTTTGCCCAATTGCTATTGAGGAAAAAAAATTGCTAAATGAAACAGGAACAGAAACAATTTCTATACATGAACAAAGAACAAAGATGTTCCTTGACCAAAAATAAAATTAACATTGAGCGAATGACTCTTACATTCATTCACCCATTACCAGCACAACCTAACACAAAGAAATTTTTATTCCAAAATCAAGATTTAGTAATAAATTGACCGATAAACAGCTAAAAAAAAAAGAAAACAAGACAACAAACAGAACCCCATTCTTTTCAACATTGGAAGAAACAGCGGAGAGAACAGATGCTAAAGGTGGTGGCCAAACAAACATGAAGTTTTTAAAAGCTACAAAAAAATTAAACCTTTCATTTTGAAGTAATTTTCAACTCACAAGCTGTTGTGTCCAAGCAGAGACACAAAGCCGTGTGCCCACTGGATTCAATCACAGCAGCTGCCATTCTACTGGGAATGTGCAATGAATCATGGGATTGATGATGCGCCCTTGCAAGGGGACACACAATTTCTACTGCCCAGGAGATGAAAAGAGGAAGGAATGGATGGAGATAGCAAATGAGAGACAGAAAAGACTGAGACAGACTTATCAGAATGCGCTAAGTTATCTGGGAGGGCCTGGGGTCCCTCTGCTTCTACTGCCAGCCTCTATGACCTGCTAACAAAGCACAGTACATCTAATGGTAGAGAAGACAAGAAACAGGAAGGAGATGTGTATGAAGGTTGTAGTAGAAGAGATCTCCATACATTGTTTAGCCAAATTGTGTATTTTGTACAGGCAGAAATGTAAAACTGCAATATCCCACCAAGTCTTCCTGTCTTTGTTTTGGTGCCAAGTTCTCTCTCTGCAGAGGGCAAAATGAAAATTCAGCACCACACTATTAAATTCTCATATATTCAGACCAATATATCCCAACTCCACACAAATAAAATGGGTGGGCATGCATGCAAGCACAAATCTGCTCATGTACATGCAAACCATCTTACACTTACAACACAATCTCCAGCAACCTTCCTTTTTTCAATCCCACAAAGCAGACCTGCTTTGTGGTACCTGCTTTCTCTGCGAATTAACGTAAGTAAAGAAAGCTAAGAATGATGGGAGCCAATGAATGAAGGCTACAGAAGAAGAGGAGCAAAGATAACAGGTACTAGTGTACAAGGATGGACAAATAGGAAAAAAAATATGATGACAAACTATGAGCAAAAGTCGGGCTACAACAGAAGAAAAACTACTCAAAATTTGAACATATTGCAGAGACAGGTGACAGTTCAGCACAAAATCAAAAAAATAAAATAAAATAAAATAAAATAAAATAAAAAAATCCCACCATATGATAATATGATTCACAAAATCTAAAAAAAAAAAATAACATGAAAATGTCTATCTGTTATCCATGGATTGATTGAGGACTACTCTTTAGCATTCTTTACCAGAACCAAAAGCCTTACAGTCTTCATGTGAGCTTCCAGCAGAGCCCAAAGGTTCTGTCAAGATTCTCCATTTGTCAATCTGAGAAGCAGGTCTATTCTAGTCACTAGTCTATTAAAAATGCCAATACATCAACAATAAACAATAAAACAATAATGGAATAAAAAAAATAATAGCAAATAGTAACCTTTCAATCAAAATAGAAAATAAAAACTAATGATTATGTCAATTTAAAACTAAAACATTTATTTTATGCTACACTATACAGTCAAATAAGATTTTTTATTATTTGGGTGCAATACTTGATGCAATTACTTTATAATATTATTAATTTAATTCGATATTTCAAAGTATATTTTGACTCGTACTAAATAAATCTCCTGAGATCCTTACAAGAATCTATTTCCTTTTTATCTTTAATTTAAAAAAGAACTAAAGATTGTGTGATGGAAATGGAAATAATGCATCCTTCAGAAAGATTTTTGCTAGGATATAATAATAATGTACTGTTTACTGTTAATATCTAATGTGGCTTATTAGTCTCGGTTCAGTGACAGATTTTCTGCCAAAGAAAAAACTGGTGAAATTTATAAATACTTTTTAAGGACAGCTTTATCATCATCTCAATAAATACAACAAAATACAGACATATTAATGCATTTCATTAATATATAAAATACATTACTCTCAAGTTTGTGTTGCTTTGCCTTATAGAATGCATATATTGTTCGTAATGGCTTTTGCTAAATGCTGTCAAAAACCTGAAAATGTTTCATCGAAAGCTAAAATGATTCATATCAGCTTATACATCCTGAGCTGACTGTTAAAATGACCTGAAAAATAATTTTATTGTTAGTTTCTAATCGAATATTTGGTGCAGTCGCTAATTTTTTTAGCTATTGATTAAAACACTTCTGCTCTCCATATTCCAGTGTGTGAAATGACAACACATTTCTATCCTAACACCCACAGGCAATACAAAAGACAATAATGTAATACAAAGCTGTCTCTTTTGGCTTTCTGTCAATAATGTACCTTCTTTAAACCCACATACTCGTCTCCCAAAGAGGCCTGTAATTCACTTAAAAATGCGTATAACCACATCCAGTCCCATGTGCACAATGGCACACACACATCTATACGCACGCACACGCACATGAACATACATAAGCTGTGTCCATTTATCAAGGCTTTCCCTGTGGTTCATATGAAAATCCCATCAGCACATTTTCTGCTCTCAGTGAAGGCTGTAATAATTTCCTCCAAACATTTGGTACACTCACAAGCAGGCGGCAAAAGTCAATGCTAATTGGCATTAACATAATGACTGGAAATGAACATTTGGGTGTTTGGGCTGTAATACACCAGTAAACCAAAATGCTTGAGAAACCTTCCCGCAAACCCTTCTCGATTATCCATTAAAATACGTAATTAGAGAGCTAACACTCATGCATCGACTCAAAATTATTCAAAAACTCTTCTGGCCCTAATTTTGGATGGACAAGACAAAGCCCAGGGCCTTTTTGCCAGCAGAGTGACAATTCTGAAGGCACTCTAGGCATACAGTGCTCCAATACCCACTTTGTCATGCAATGACATCTTGATGCAATAATCAGTACAAGCTGAATTCCACAGAAGAGTTGCAGAGACAGAAATTACACTCATGCCTCAGCTTCAACAGTTAATTTTGCCTGGATGTGCTAGCGTCTTCCATTTTTTTAAGCAATAGTTTTATTAACCCCACATGCAAACAAATCTATTATCAGATAAATCATTGCTAGACATGCTAGGAGTGGGTAATAACTCAATATTAATGGTGAGTTTTTCAAATAATTGGACGGGAAAAAAATAAATTTAAATAAGTTCCATACTATGTGAAAACAATTTATTTGAGAAATTTAGTTTGATTAAAAAAAATTTTAAACTTTGAAGTAAATAAATTTTTCATGTATTTTAAACTAAAATAAATACAGTGGAAACAATACTTTATGTTGAAGGGTGGGCAGCATTGGAAATTACTGTATGCATTCTAAAAGGTAAAGGTAGGACTACATAGTGTTTGGCCACAAAGTTTGAAAAAATAAAGTGTAGGAAGATGATTAATTTAGGTAAAAGTGTCTAAAGTGAGCACAGTACATGGAATCAGTGCTGTACTTATCCTCTATAATTAGATTACACACTTAATATATTTTTGAGAGAACATTTTGATAAAAGCTTGCAGACACCTAAATTATAGACATCCGGCCTACTTTTCAGACAAGGTTTAAAACTTCTGTATTGAAAGATGCTTACTGACCAAATCATCTCTCTCAGCTTTCTCCTGCTACTTTCCAGTTATGCAATACTTGCAGCTATTGTAACTTTGTGTTCTCTGTCTTATGTACATAAAAGGCACAGTGCTTCCTTGTTTAGCTGTTTATCTTTCACATGGAACCACTGAGCAGGGTTTCCCTCAGTTTATTGTAAGCCCAGTGAGCTCCCAGGCTAAGTGTTGGTTGTTATGTTTTTTAATAAAATGAATAATTTAAAATGTTTTTTTTAATACAATTATAATACACCAGTAACCTCAGACTGCATGTGTCTTTGCTGTGCTGAGAATTTCACCAGCAGAGCAGAATCCTGAAAGGTTTATAGCTGATGCACTAAACAGGCCAAAAAGCTAGAAGCACACACCAATCACACCGCAGGGGCCTCTCTACGATGGTCGCCTAGCGCGCTGCTGTGGCTGTATCTCTGAAGTTGACCTCGGCTCAGTTCACGCCCCACCTCCTCTTCGTCTTTCAGTCAAACTGGATCATTTGGAAGGCGTTCTTGTAGAAATACTTCACCTGTGTCAGAGTTTATATTAACCACCTGTGAGGAATCGCTTTTCTTCTGTGAATACTGCACAAAGGTAGATATCAAGTTTAAAAGCCACAGCACTTGCTTTGCTTGCACAAGTTCAAAGTAAACCGCAAGTACAACCTATAGTTGCACTTTTAGAGGTGCGTGTTGAGTGTGCTGTGCTGTGAGAATGATATGTATAATTGTGAACAAAGAATTATGTGTGGTGTATGCGTTTAGATCTCACACACACTGGCCCAACGCCTGACCCTGTGTCTGTGCTGAAACTTGATAGAGTTTATGTATGTCTTCCTCAGTAGGACGGTGTGTTAGTGGGCTGGTGGTTCGGTTCGTGAAGGAGCTGTCACACTCACCTCAGTCACACAGCATGGTGAATTTTGGGGGCGGGGATTGCGGCTCTGCAATGCTTCAAACTGTGGCATACCAAATGCCTTCTCTACTCCAGTTAAGCAGAGTTGCTGCTCTTGGTCGCGCAAAGATCAGGAAAATTCATTCCTTAGAGCTAAGGAAAAGAAAACAAGTATTCTCTGTGGCCCTAAAACTCAACAGTGACAAACAGAAAAGCTTGGTCTTCTCATGCCTCATGAATTAAATCTCCCTGTTGGTCCCTCTGGATCCAGCAGAGAGATGCAGTGCAGCAGATTTAGCTCATCATGGAGGGCAGGTCCAATGTTGTATGGGGCCTTGAGCAGAATTTGATTTAGGGGCCCCTCTTGCCGCTAAGAACATAGAAGGGGGGTAGTTTATTGTCTACGCGTAAAAGCAGTCAGTGATAATCATAATTTACTGAGATAAGAAATATGCATTAACAAATGTATTATTTGTAAACAAACAGAGTTCAAACTCACAGATTATAATCACAGCATCAGATTGTTGCTACGGAAACAAAAAATGAAACTATGAAAATTATGAAATTATAGATTGTTCTTTGCACTTTTATTACTAAAAATCTCTTACAACTTAGTTGAAAATGAAAGTTGACTTAATCTGATGTTTCAAGTTCAAAAAGTGGTAAAAAAACAAACATTTATAAAACCTCCCATCCTCACGCCAGACATTTCCCCAAACAATAAGCTCCACCAAGCACCCGTTGTGTTCTCAATTACTTAAATTAATGAGAGAATCTTACAGTCACTAATAATCTAAATAATTACAAATAAAAAAATTAATTACAGATTTTGGTTCTGAATTAACTTAAATATATTGTAAGTGTCCAAAGAAGAAAACTAAATTGGTATAAGTTGCATTTCACAAAATTTTACATAAATAGCCACAACAGTAAGCTCGCTGGCTCCTTAAAATCATAAACTAAAATGTTGAACAATTCAAAATATTTTAATTTATCTATGCTGAAACCTTTAAATCAAATTTAACAGCATTGATATTTTCAATAAACAAATGTTAAAATTCTAGATCTGTGGTCTGTGTTAAAATGTTAGGATTTATGGGGCCCCTGAAGATCCGGGGGGCCGTAAACTGCTTAGTTCATTTATGGATTGGCTCCGAGTGTGATCAGCTTTACATCATGTTTTTAGATCCACTGACTAATGACTTCAAGGATTTAATAGAAATGCAAAAAATGCTATTTGTTTTAATTGTATTTTTTTGGTTTGTTTTTGGTTTGTGTGTATAAGCATCGTCAACAATGTCTTCCAGTGACTCAGCAATATTTTTACATTTCCTGTTAATTAGCATTTTNTAATACAAAACCACACTGGTGGCCTGCCTCGGCACCCGGATCACCGTGCTTAACAAGTTTTCGAGGGGAAACATTGAAGTAGTTATTGCTACTAACTAGTTAGCTATTGCTATGGGTCAACAAAATAAACTTAAGATGTTATCACAATATTTTGTGGTAATTAATGTGATAAAGGTGAAGATAAAGTATTCATAACTTCTTTGCAGTCTTTTTTTATTATAATGGGCTGTGAAGATATCTCACTTCAAAGGCCTGCAAAATAGGCATATCCATGTTTTTAATTTGCATCATTTGGCCTCCAGGTAAATACATAAGTGTGTTTTATCACCAAACTGCAGACAGTAATTGCATTTAATTCTGTTTTCAAATGTAAGCATATTGATACTATAATAGAACTAATGGTATAAAACAGGGGTCCCCAAACTACGGCCCGCCACGTCATTTGGTCCGGCCCCCTGAACAATGCCGGATCTGGCCCGCCTCCTCGTACCAGAGAGCATTCAGTGTTTTTTTTCATATATTGTATTTTCCGGTTTATATGTGGATTTTTCTTCAACCACCAGGGGCGCTCTTGAGCAGATGTGAAACTTACTTTCCCTCAATGGAATATATACTAGTCAGTCCCAGCCACCGATTCACTCACGGTTTTTTCCATTTGCATTTCTGGGTAAAAATCTATCTGAAAGCGCGAATGTGTCGTCGTCGTCGTCGTCCCCCCCGTCGACAAGAATTTTCTAAGGTTTCTTTCTCCAAAAACGAAGACCGGCCCCCGACCAGAAAAAGGAACAGCTATGTGGCCCTCGCAGGAAAAAGTTTGGGGACCCCTGGTATAAAAAGTAAGAAAAGTAACAACTCATACATTAAGCAACATTTTTAACTTTTTAATGAGAAACTAGAGATCCACTGATATGAAAATCTGAGCTGATAAAGACATCCAATATTAATATTGTTGTTATGGCCGATATCCAATAATTTATATATTCATAACTTTCTTAACACGTTGAAAAAATGACCACAACGTAAAACCAGCTCGTTGTTTTTGTGTTTAGCTCTTAACCTATAGAACCATTGATGCCATTTACTTTGTGTAAGCTTGTTTTTCTTTCACATGTGATTCTTTGGTGCATGGATCCAATAAGAGAGCTATTTCTCCTATTAACGTTTTTTGTTTGTTTTGTAGGTATAGTCAGGGATTGTGCTTCTGTGTTTAGCTGTGTTTTTTTTTTGTTTTTTTTTCCAAGTTAAAACCATGGTTGTGGCACATGGTTACTCAACCCAAGCTAGGTTGTGCTTGGATGGAGTAGGATTCTTGTTATTAAAACTTCATTGTGATGACATTCAAGCTAAATATGAAGAATTGCTGCCATGCTGATGACTTGAAGAGTTGGCTGGGCTTCCTTAGATTGACAAATTCTTATCAATTCTTATCCAACCAATATCATGATGCATTAAATTAGATTCTAATGCACCTCACCTCTCGCCCAATGACGTCTGGAGAGAGTGACCAGCCCCCCTTACCCTCCAAGGACAAGCAGATTAAGGCAATGAATAGGACAAACTGATTTTTTATATTTGGATATTTGATCTGCTTGCCTTGTACAGTAACTTATGAGGACAACTGTGAATTGGTACTAAACAGAGGTGTGTTGATGAAATATAATTAGGAATATCTATGTACTGTTTTAGCTGCCATCTTCACAAAACTCTCCCATTTTATGTAAACTCTCAGCTAATCTAACCATTAAGTTGACAGGAATATAAATTGTATCATCATGCAAACATAATAGCTTCAGCAGTTTGTACAGATTCATTCCAAGTTTTGTCTTTGCATAAAATTACTGAGCTATGTCAAAACCACCCGCTCCAATCAATTCTTATATTCTCCACAAAAAATAAAGAAATAACCCAAATGGCTTTTAGAGGTGCAGCTGTAGCATGTTATCTGCTTCATTTTCAGCAGATGTACAACCCTGCAGACTAATAGGGTAGGAAATTACCGGTCTCACACTTGAATACACCTAGTCTCTATTATGCTTATGGATGATATATTTACTATTACTCATTCAATTCATTCATGAAATGCAGCAAAGTTTCTGTGTGTTGATGGCAAGAATGATAATAAAATTGTGGGCTTGTGTAAGTTACCAATAATGATCGCAGATCCGTTCAAAAACAACCAGGTTTTAATTTTAGAAAGAGTTGCTCCAAACTTCTGTGTGTATGCTTTGTGTGGCGTTTGAACCGTGATCACAACATGGTCAACATATGAGGGTCAAACTTTAGAGGGAAGCCTGGATTTTATTAATGAAATGAAGTGAGTTTACATTCAGTTGTGCAGAACAACTGAATGAAAATGACCTCTGCTTTAATTTGATACCATTGTGTCAATGGAAACAAACATCATTATTTTGATACATGAAAGCTTTAGAATTACAATATTTTCTCGTAAAACTCAACATTTCTGTGCAAGTAAACAGCAAAATACTTTTTTTTTAACTACCCAGACTTCTATTTTGTTTGAGAGGGCTTCACAATTATGGCTTAATGTCCTAATCACAATTACCATGCTAATGTTGTTACCACACTATAAATCAAGTTTATGACTTGTGGTGAAGTATAGGACAGCAACAGCTCAGGCAGTTGAAAGAAAAAAAAACACTTCCCTCCACTTGATAAAAGGACACGCGGGAGTCATGACAGTTAATGACACAAAAATACAAGCCATAAACTTTGATGGTAAATGTTTATGGCTGGTCATTCAAAATTAAATTTGTTATAGAATTTAAAGATGGCGTATATTCTCCGGAGTGACCTAAGGAAAAATAAGGATTTCCCAATTTCTGCTTTTAGACGCAAAGTAAGAAAACCTAAACTCACCTATTGTGGCAGATGTGTCCAACGAGAGAGTCACAGCAAAACATAAAGGAGAACAGGCAGGAGAGAGGAGAAAAGGACAGAATTAGT
The DNA here is from genome assembly GCF_001443285.1 of Poecilia latipinna. Taxonomy (NCBI): domain Eukaryota; kingdom Metazoa; phylum Chordata; class Actinopteri; order Cyprinodontiformes; family Poeciliidae; genus Poecilia; species Poecilia latipinna. Next base: position 68,540 of record NW_015115088.1, read on the forward strand.
CTTACAGTGGTTTACCTTTTGCACAACTACAAAGAAGGAACTACTGTTCACAGAAGAGGTTCCCAAAGTCATGCAGCAAGGCAAAGTTAAAATTTACCAAACAGAAATCAAATTAAAATGAATTAACACTTGCAAGGGTTTTACCCAAACCAGGCAGTTTGAGTGCATTTGTCCCCTACCAATCACACATAAACAAAACCATAAAACTTTAGTGACTGGCTGTGTTTTATAGCCTCAAAAAGTTTGATATCGAAGTCATTGCTCAACTGCAGCATAGAGAAGGAGGCAGAAAAACACACTTAATTTCACAATTTTTTTTTATCCCTCCTGTGTTGTTAGGATGGGAGTGTATATCTGAGTTAGTTCAGCACTGACTCCTTCAGTTAGTTAGTACAAAGACAAACGATCAAAGTCTGGGTTCCTCACTTATCAGAGCTGCCTATCAGATATCCTCGAGCTCACTCAGCTGCAGTTGTCTTTCAATCTCCTGCTTCTTTTATAAACACACACACACAAAAAAAGAAGTAAGACAATATGAAATAGACCAAAGAGGAGTTACGGTACAATGTGTATAATAGGTAGAAGATGGTGTGTGGGCTTTTCAATAGTCCACGAACTGTATGCTGCAACTTTTAATGTTACCATTTAAGACTGTCAGTCTGATCTAAAATCTGGGCTGCCCAATAAATAAAGCTGGCCTAAAAACATTAAGTACTCCCAGCAGTCCGCATCTCACAATCCTGTATGCTGAAGTATATATTCAATAGGACCAGCTTTTTTAGTATCACATCAGTTTTCAATTATTAAAAACATATCAAAGAGCATACTCAAATCATTTTTTGACTATATATGTTTGGATTCTGGTAGATGAACTAGGGGCATAGTGAATATTCCATGGTAGAATTCTGATACACACAGGAAACAAGGATGGTGCAGTCCAAAAGTGCCTGGAAATTAGAATATAGCAGTGATTCAGCTGAGAAATTGATGAGAAGGACCATTCAACATGGGCACAAAACACAATGATTAGTTAAACCTTTGAAATTTTAAACACTATTTATGTTGTAGAGCTTTATGGTGACTGGTGCTTTCGAGGGAGCATGCATGTGTAAAACATTTGCTATCTAAACCAGACATGTATGCAGCAGTGTTGTGTTGTGTAATACTACTCCATGCCACTAGGTGGAACCACTGGCAGGTGTGGGTGAGAAACTGTAGGAAATAATAATTTTAAAAAGAATTTTTTTTGTCTTTTAACAAATTCCTGGAAATAAAGCTTTGTCAGATTTAAAAACCAGAGCACTGTATTTGTATTGACAAACCATTGCCTTTAAAAATGCGCATTAAGAAACAGCATTAAGAGGAAATATTGCATAAGACACAATAAAATCAAGGCAGTTGATATAAATATTGAAAAAAAAAGACTTTTTTTTTTTACTTCCAATGATTCACTTCCTGCTAAAGAGCTCCCTGGTGGTTGAAGAAAAATCCACATATAAGCTGCACCAGGCTATAAGCCCCATGGCTCAAAACTTAGGAAAACAGTAGCGGCTTATAGTCCGGAAAATACGGTATATGAAAAAAAATCAAAATGCTCTCTGGTATTGTTCAGGGGGCCGGACCAAATGCGGAGGCGGGCCGGATTCGGCCCGAGGGCCGTAGTTTGGGGACCACTGATGTAAAGTTTTTACATTTTTAACGACACTCCACTCCGACTTACACCGAGGATGGTGGAAGTTATGCCTTTAGCTTGAACATGTGTTTTTGTTTTCATGAAGTAAAGCTTTGTTGCTGAAATGTGCAATACAAATAAGCTTCACTGAACTTTGATTAATTGAACACATTGAGATATTAGACAAAACATGTCCAAACCAACCAAATACTGAAGCCTTTACCTCACAATATTATGACCAAATCTATAAAAAAAACGTTCTATGTTTACACAAATTATCACATTAGGAGACTCCTTTTGACCATATATGTGTCCTCTTTATGTGCACAGTGTGCACTGTTTCATTGTTTTAATGAGTTGATTATGTGGATAATAGTCTATCACAGGTGTGCTGTGCTTTGCTTTTTTGCCTCAGAAATTTTTCTTCCTAAAATATTAAAAAAGTTTGATATTTGATTGAAATAATAAAATAGTGTTAATTTGCAGTTTCATTTCATTTACTGTCTTAGATTTTTTGTTGTTGCTTAGTAAATATTTTCAGCCCTTCAATCCCTCCATCAGTCAGCGATAACAATCCAATAATCTGTTCATTTTATGCAGCACCTGTATTTGTAATCATAGATAAACAGAAAACACAGCTGATTAAACAACCAACTGTCGGTCTAATTCTATCAATTTTCTCTGCAGCTTTTTTTCTTATTTTAACTCGATCTTTCTTTTGGGACAGAAGAAATAACTACAAAGTGCATATCAATAACTGGAGCTGCAGGAAAGCTGAAATGACGCTTCCTGCATCTCCAGGAGATTTCTCCACATTGTAATGGAACAGTTCAAATGAATTATTAAAAGCATCAAACTAACGTAGCATTTCTCCCCTTGATGAGAGCATGTAGCTCTCATCAAGGGGATGAACCTACATGAACCTCCAGCTCTCCCCATTTCTCTCTATCGGCCTTTTTAAATAACTATCTGTCTGCGCCTCCTCTCCCCTCCAGGAGTCTGAACACACCAAAGTGAAGTGTTAAGAGCAAAAATCCTATCTTTGTTGTAGTCTCAGAGATGGTTTGGACTTGAAGGCTGTCATGAATTCTGCAGCACAATGGTCTTTATAGATGTCAGAGAGATTTAAATACTGTCTTTAGGCCTGGAAGCCAAACATTCACACGCATAATCACTATAATTGAACCAGAGCCTTGGACTCCTTCAGTTCACATTTGTATAGTATGTGTGAGTGTGACAGTGCAGTAATACTCTATTCGTCTCAGATTAAGTGAGGACAGCAGTGCTAAAATAGCTCATTTTGTGGTGGTGTGGACTTTAAAAGGTATTCTAATGAGACCTAACTACATATGGCAGCTCATTCTCTGTACTCTTCCATAAAACATGAGCACAGTCAAAGAGTGGCATCCTCACACAACTATCACACAACCATACACGCATGCAGTTCAGATGAGAGCTACATGCTCTCATCAAGGGGAGAAATGCTACGTTAGTTTGATGCTTTTAATGATTCATTTGAACTGTTCCATTACAATGTGGAGAAATGTCAAACTGAATAATTTTTTAAACCAATACTTGGGTGCCCACATTTAGACTGATTGTCTTTTTATCCATATATGGTCAAAATAAAATATAAAGGCCCGTTTGTTTGGTTAAATTACTTTTAGCAACATGCACTTTTACCACTCGTCGTTGGAAGTCATCCAGAAGCTTCTGGTAATCAGCTCTGATATACGTCTAGGATCTGTTGCAAAACCCATTTCTGAACATAGTTTCAACTACCAGACCCCTCAGACGTGAGATAAATTGTTGGCATACTTAGGGCAGTGGCGCCCCCTTTGGTGGGAAAAGGCTGGCTACTACTCAGTAGGGATGTATGAAAAACATAGCACAATATACCCATTTCACATTAATCAATATCAATGATTACTGATTAATTTTTTTTATTTGCAATATCCCAAATACTACCAAACTGCTGTAACCTTTCCTCTGTTATCCACTATTTTCTCCTAAGCTGTTGTACTCATTTTCTTCTCTCACTCACCCATTAGTATTTATTTTTAAGCAGTTATAGGCCATGGTGGTAAAACATAAAACTTCTCTCACATACTCTGATGTACTTTGTGTATTTTGTGGATGGCGCACTGTCTACATACAGTTCACATTTCATAGTTGAGGGCACTGATTGCCTATATTTTTTGTGAGAAATTCCTTAATTTCCCAGAATCCAAATGGATACTAACAAGTTGTATGAGTGATGCATGAAACTCATCAATTTTTACGACTGCCGACACGTATTCCACGTCCACAGTCATAAAAAGTTACCATTGGGTGGATCTCCAGCCAGACGTCTCCCTTTGAGTCTGCATTGAGTCCGCTTCAAAGAAGAGTTAAGTGTCATGATGTGTGGTTATGGAGATGGTGAGGTAGATGCAGTAGACCCAGGTTGTAGAATGAAATTATGATTTAATGATGAATGAAGCACAATAATCCAGGCATCACAGGTGAACAGAAGGCTAAGAGCAACTGGTAGCAACTGGAAATAGGAATTACAAATGGCAGAATAGACAAGACAAGATGAGAACTCGACAAGGAAAAAGAGACACAGGTGGGATTAAATACACAGAGGGTAATCAGGGGAACGAGACACAGCTGGGATCAATCATGGGGTAGCCGGGACAACACTGAGACTCAACTTACACAGAAACCTACATAAACACACTAAAAACTCAAATCCTCACATGAAGTATGCTCAAGTATGTTGGGAGAGAGATGAAACTGCTTCTGCACATTACACAACAAGTTATTTGGATCAGCAATCAGTGAAAATATTGAACATTCCATCTGACATATTTTCCATTGATAGTTTATCTATCACGATAGATAACATTATTGTTTTATCACCAAGCCCTACCGCAGAGAATCATGTTCTCAATATATATAAACATACACAAATAATGGCAATCATATCCATGACAAGCGCATGTAAACTCACTGGAATTTAACCTATAGTCCCTTAGTAGTATATTTTAAAGTTATCAACTAGATGATCTGTACTTCAATGAGGAGATAAAAAAATTATCTAAACTGCTGTGCCTTTCATTACTAATCACTCATGTTGAATAAAAGCCTGTGAGCAGAGACAAACACACATATTCTCATAGACACACCTGTCGGAGACAACAGTGACAACCCCCACAGGAACATCCCATAATATCCTGCACCAGGTCACTCAGCTGGAATGAAAGAACAAAACAGATGGTGCATCCCTCCTTCCAGAGAAGAAGGAGGGATGCACCCTGGAAAGTGACAGTCAAAGCAGAGGAATTGTTAGCGATCAACAGGTAAAGAAGGTAGGCAGATGGGGAACAGCATTGTGTGCAGAGAGAAGGAATGGAAGGACAATAAGTGGAAAGAAAGACAGAGATAAATTCTTAAGAGGACCAGGGGGGAAATTAAGGTTTGGGAGACTGATAGAGGTGCAGCCGAGTGAACAGAAAAAAGTGAACAAAGGTAAAAATAAAGTATGAGCATGGGGGTGGAGTAAGGGTGAAAGGTGATGAGGGGTAGAAGATGAGGCCATGGCCTTTGAGGCAGCTAATGAAGACACTGAAGTCAGCATGTGGGTGGGGGAGGCACAATATAGCAGAATGGCCCATCTGCTGCCTGGCCCACAGGGATAACACAATTACCTCTGAGGCTCCCACTTCTCACTTTTACAACCCTTAACAAGCAGAGGAAGAGGAGAGAGGGAGGACTGCTGTGAAGAGGAGCGTCACCTCAGCAAATATAAACTATCAGTCTTTAGATTCTTTAAATTAAAAAAATGATTCAAGAACATTATCATAGCTCTAATTAACCTCTCCAAATGCTTTTATTTGTTGGGCTTTCATGAGTCTGAATGCTCAGGCGAGTTCACTGGCAAATGAATTCCTTAATGCTTAGACACCTCGGAATTAACAACAGGACTTGTTGATGTTCCCTCTCAAGAGCAAATCCAGTTGTTAAAATCAGAAATGCAACAATCTATCCTCTGTTGACTGAAAAATCATCAAGGAGTACTGACCAGGCAGCAGGTCTGCGCAATAATAGAAAGTCTTGGGTAACACTTTATTTGAAGGTGTGAGTATAAGACCGACATGACACTGCCATGAACATGAATGAGTCTTCATGAATGTTTGACTGTTCTGATTAAGTATAAATAATGCTTTTAATGAACAGTTGACATTATTTAAAATATTTTTATCAGAACTTGACATTAACCAAGACAAAAATGTATTTGTAATGACAACTTGACATTAACCAAGAAATTATAACCTGTCATAAACATGTCATTACAGGTATTATCAAACCTTAAAAAGTTACATAAAACTCAGGTTTTATATCAGATTGTTCCATTATTTTTTTAAATTACACTGAATTTTTGTACTAAAAGCAAAACTTTCTGAAG
>NW_015115088.1:79408-80851 GCF_001443285.1 Poecilia latipinna
ATGCCGCATGAACTGATCAGTAGATTATTGCGAGGTAACGCAAAAGTAAAAAAAAATTCCCCATGTCCCCTGGAGGGCTCCATAAAAAGCTTAGAAGTGAAACACTCATGTTTTTTGATGAGTGAACTTTTTTGTATGTAAAACTTTTCTTCTTGAAGCATAATGAACATATGTGCAGAGATTCCAAGTATCTTAATGTGCCATGTTGCTCAGTGATATTTTTCTAAACTTAAATTCCTGTTTTCACCTAATGTTTAATTCATCTGTTTGTTGGTCTCATTGTTAACAATGATTGTGTCTAAAGGGCATGATAGATCACTTAAAAATGCACCCACCTACAGTAAGTACAATTGCTCTGTGCTTCACAGACAACTCATACAACTAAAGCCTCACAAATACTTGATGGCACTTAAAAAGTGGATTAATAATGAATAATTCTGAAGAAATACATGTAGTCTTACACCCCTACTTTGAAACATGCAAAACCTAACAACTGTTATTATGACTATCAAGTACCAATCTTTGGTTACAGTAATGAGACCAGATACAACTCAAACCCTTGTCTACAAAGACAAAACATTTGTTCCCATGTATGCCAGTCAAATCTCAGATAAAACAGAAACACTCCTAAGAAAGAAGAGTAGACAGTATCAGTAAGTTTGCTAAACTTAAAGAGCCATAGTCTGAATGATAATCAACATGAACTTTCCTGCTGTTCTTATCTAAGATATAAACAAAGACATACATCAATCACCACCTCCATGACGACAAATAACCCTGGTGGCAGCCGCCTCCTCCAGCATGACAGTGCATCTTGTCACAAAAAAAAGCATCCAAAGAGCCTAGAGCTCAAACCGATCAAGAGTTCGATAGATGTTCTGGAGGCCACAACAGCTTTGGAAGCCTTGATGTGCAACACTCAGGAGCACAAGGACTTTCTTCAAAACAATCTACAACTAGGCTTGTTATTATTGTCCACAAATTGTCCCAAAAGTGATTGTGAAAAATGACAATCTTGCTGTTTTCAGACCATTTTTGAGTAATATAATGGTAATGGAATAAAAATGTAAGAACACATTCTCAAAGATCAATAAACTTTAAATTCTAATAAACATTTTACACTGGAACTGGAAGAAACTTAAATAGGCAAAATAAATACACCCAAACAACAAATAACACGAGTTATGAAATCTCTCTAAGCAAAATTGTCCCTCAAAAAAAAAGGGTTTCAGTCTGGTGCGTTGAGACCAACGGACCAGACCTTTCATCATTCAGTTTTTGGTAGATAGAACAGAGAAAAACAATAAATCATGCAATTCAGTGATTCTAGAGAAGAGGGAAAAAACAAGTCCTATGTATCCATAGGACCTTATATTTTGTGTATATGAAATATACACAAAATATATTTTTTTCAAATATCTGATTAAACTAACCTGGGTTATG
>NW_015115088.1:84728-92618 GCF_001443285.1 Poecilia latipinna
TGCTAAGAGGGCTAGGCAGCTCAAGTTAGCTTATGGTATTCTTTAGTTTCTTCTTCCGTTTTATTCCTACGTTGTTCGTCAGAACCATGATGTGTCAACACATCATGGTTGACACATCATGACATAACTGACAATTTACAAAACTGTGAAGAAATTTTGTGAAATAAATTCTTAATTTTGGTATACTGTAAAGATTTCATGGACCTGATGAGCTACAATATGGCCTCCTTCAGAATAACATAACTAAAACTAAAAGATAAGTAATTTCTCCCACTGGAGTTCAATCAACGTGTTTGTTTTGATTGTATTTGCCCAGAATTCCTTGTATTGTAGTCTGCTTCCTGCTTCTGGAGCGGTTTCCTTTCCACTTGGCGTTCACATATGAATTCAAAACATGACCTTGGTTTTAATAGGCAGACCGGAGTTCGCTTTTTATGTCCGCATCAATGTTTGATTGAGCATTCACACCTCACAAAATAAACCAAACTTTCTAGGCAAACAAACTAGAGTTTGATTAAAGCAGACTAAACAGGACTGGTGAGAATGCACCCTTAAATTGGGTACTTTTTTAGAAAACAAATCACTGACACTCCTTCCCTGTTTCACATCTTACAAAAAAAAAACAAAAAAAACAAAGGTAGATAACAAAAAATGCTTCAAAGAGCCCAGATGTAATTTCCAGCTGTCCAGAATTGACCAATCCAACTGTTGCAGATTTTAAGTAGAGCCAACCTAGGCTGAACATAATACTAAAAAATCTGTGAAACAATCTTCACCACAAAAGCTGAGCAAGAAACCAGCTTAAGAGCTATGTTCCTCCATGATTTGTTGAAGAAACGGATACTAAGATGTGAGAAATTTGTTGTGCTCAGATGCTAACTGTAAATTCCAAAGACCCAGGATTTTTTTTTTAATAAAGTGAAGATATTGTGCAAAGGTGTCTATGCTCCAGCTTTGTGAAATGTTAGAGGAGAATTCTAAGTTTTGTCCTATGGAGAAAGGGTAGAAAACTAACTAAAAGTTACAGTGGAAAGAACAATAATACTGGAGATCTTAGTGAAAATTTATATAAATCATGGGCTTTCCCCCCCCACTGAATAACTACAGGGTTATTCAGAGGGGGAATAACATCTGGTGGTGTATAATACTTCGCCAAATGTATTGTACACCTGAGGGGTTGCCAAGCTTTATGTGCCCTCCTCCTCAATTCCCCCACCCGGCTAAGCATTGCTTGTTTTTACTTTAAAAAGTATATTAAAAAAAATGTTTACAATTTTTATAAAACATTAACCACATACTGCATGCATCCTTGCTGAGTATTATACCAGCAGAGCAGAATGTTTCCTGATAGACAGGTTCATAGGCACAAGGCCCTGTTTAATGCTACCGGACTATCACGTGTGAAAACACCCTAATAACATGCTTGTCCACATTAAATGTTCTTCTAGAAAAGCTTTAGCTGTGTTGGGATTTATATTAACCCTCTGTGAGGAATCATTTTTCAATGGAGAATACTTCAGCAAGGTAGGCGTCAAATTGGGTTTACACCTGTGCTGCAGCCAAGGAGAGTTGCTGCTGCTGTGCAGAGTTGCTCAGATTTGTTAGAATCATGGCAGCAAACCAGAAAAAAACACAAAGAGCTTTGCACAGTTTTTTTCCCGGAAACTAACCAACTGAGTTGGATGCAGGGAATGTTAGCTAAAAGATGACTAGCTAATACCAATACTGCTCCTTAAGCTTGTTAAGTAGCCTATGGGCTACTGATGTAGTTGTCCATGTTCAAAAGTGGGTAGTACTTTTTACATTCACTTGAGTAACATTTTTGGAATAAAGGTACTTAGAGTAGTTTTACTGCACTGTACCTTTTTCTTTTACTTGAGTAATATTATTATTGCTATGTAGATTGATTTTGCCTCCCCAAAATAAGCCGATGCCCCCCCTATTAAACTCATCCGGAGCTGGAGCTGTACTGCAACCACCAGACTTTCTAGCTAGTTCTTTAGTCTTGTTTCACACATTTATCAGGGTTGCCAACAAGTGTGGAGAGTGTTATATACCCAACAATTTTGCAGAAGGTCAAGGATACAGCAACATATCTGCTGTGTTTAGATCTATGGTTTTGACAATAGACATTTGACTCCACCAGTGTGCAAAAAGTAGCTGACACTTTCACTACGCCTGAAAGAAAAGATGTGCACAGGCTTCATCATTTGATTATGATGCATCACATTATTCTGCATTATATAGCCCAATGTTCTACATTTTTTTGTAGTCATAATGAGCTATAACATGCACAATTATTGTAAACAACCCACTAGTCTTGTCTGTCCTCTTTTGTCCTAATTGAAGCATCAGAGTGTCATTGCTAAGTCTTTGCTCCTCGAGTGCTCTTAAAAAGAAAATGCGTATGTGTCTTTAAAAGGCCATCATCAGTGCTGCTCAATCAGCTGCACTACCTGGTCTTTTATTTGGTCTCAGAGAAGCATTCTTAGGCTTTGCCATTTCATGAAATCACAGAAATCAATTTGAAGGAGAGCTTCAAAACAGAAAAGAGATGTGCTTATTTTCACAAATGCAGCTAAAGCGAATTAATTCCTTAATCTTTTTGACTGCTTTTTAAAAGTCTTCTTCATGCTCTAAATACTCCACAGTTTTTACACTTTCTTGTTTTTAGTTTTGTTGAAGTGTGAGCAAAGATTACTCTGTTAAACTGGGATCACATTTGTGAACCAAATGGTGTCAACAGTATAACTTTAGTAGAACTCACATTAAATGTAGTCATTTTAACACATCATGACCATTGGGCAAATCCTTAAAACAAAATCATTTAATAAGTGTTCATAAAGATAGAGACTGAGAAGGAACAAGAGGATAGTTTAGAACTTAATGCAATATTTTTCAGTTCTTAGTTGTAGCAAAGGCAAGAGGCAGCAGAGCTACACAAATAAAAATGGATATACACAAATTCAACAGCATACAAATTACCTCAGGTTTTAGTTTCATCATTTTTCTATAAAAAATATAAAATAAAATCACAGCCTTTCTTTGATGTTATACTAAGCTGACAATTCTGAATTTTCCCTGACAACCCATGTTTTTTCCCACCTTTTATAATCATTTACACTTAAAGACACTTTATTGGCTGCTGCAGCTTTATGTTCAGCTTTGTCATGCGACATTCTCTTTGTGCTTTGATGAGACAAATGTTTGTGTGGGGAAACGATATATATATATATATCAGTGACGTGCGGTGAGGCAGAGCCTCACCTGTCATCATGGAAGAATAGCATAGTAGAATAGCATAGAAGTAGCATAACCAATTCAGATTATTTTTTTCTTCAAAATCGCTGGATTTTTGCATTTTCCCATTCAAATGTTGAGAAGCTAAGCCTGTGAGGCAGCAGCGAGCTGAGCCTCACCTGGGATTGCGAAACCTCTCGCGAACTGCACTGGCTGCTGTTCTATGGGAGCAAGTTCGTACTTCTGTGCGCCGGCAATGAAATGGCTAAAAAACATTTAATATATGGACTGATTTCCCATAATTTAGCTTATGTATATAATGTACAGTGTTTTTTTNAACCAATGGGCTTAGCAAGGTTTCTGGGTAAAATTCTGGTTATGTATGTAAAGTGCAAAAATTTTAGTTCTTAGTTTGATGCATTTGATAAGCAGACTTTTAGTGTTGGATCTGATGAGGCAAAATGGGGCTATTTCAATCCCAGGCACATTGACTGATGCATCTCATTGTCAGAAAAAGAACATTTTCCCTTACAGAGAAAAGCCTAAGACACATCACTATCTAAGAATAATTGTTATTTTACTCAAAATTTCTGGAGCTCTGGGTTTGGATGTGTGTGTGAACAGATTGCACTCTAAACACAATCAGAGTGCAGCATCTTGATGGGTTTCATGTCACAAGAGATCAACCAATGTCAAGATCAAACTACAGTGACCATCATCCTCAGAGCACAGCTCACAGATAGAGGTGTGGTCTGTCTGTCTGTGTGTGTGTGGCTCAGTGCTGCTGCAGACAGCGCCTCACACACACAAGTACACAAACCAAACACTCAGTTTTCCTGCTTTCCACGCAAGCACAGGGGGACAATCTGGATTCTCGCTTTAAACACAAGTCTCCCTGGAGTCCTCTCCTCAGCTTCCTGTTTCGGCCTCAGACCATAAATCCAATTGGCTACTGGGTGCTCAACAAAGGACGAATCACTGTCAAAACACACAGGCATGCTGTAGAGTTTCTCAAGAGACTCTTGCAGGAGGACAACACCCTGGCAACTTTGGACTCTCCTCCACCCACGGGCAGCAACGACGGCTCCAAAATCCACCGCTGAGATATTTGCACCTTGGCTGAGCACAATGTCAGCAGCAACATGACGCTTTAATGGCACGAAACACATGCAAAGAGGCTCTGACCCCCAGGCGACAGCTCAGCTGCTCATAGCAGGCATGAACAGGTTACTGGTTTGAGGTTTACCAAGGTTTCAAACACCTACAAATCACTAAAATGTTTCCAATTACCACTCCCTTATTTTAAAGTCTTTATCGAGCATTGAGACAACAGAGTTTCTACAGCTGACAGTAACACAGCACTGCCCCTCCCACACCTGCTGCTGCACGTTGGTCAGCTGGCTGAAGTAAGGATACTACTGCAAACTGGGAAATGCTCTGTCAGTTAAAAAAAAAAATCAGGTATTTGTTCTTTTTTTTTTGCTTAATTATGTTTCTATATTAAAGTAATTAATATTTTTTTATTATTTTTTTTATTTAATGAATGAAACAAAAGCAGAAGCTTCCATAATTTTTTACTCGACCAACCAGCAGGTTGAACTATGATGCACTTTCTCTAGGTTTAATCAAAATTAGTTTATGATATAGGGTGGTACTATTGTGATAGCAATAAAAGTGACAAGAAAAAATATTTATGGGGTGCTGTGGTGGCGCAGGGGCAGAGCACGACCCACGTTTGGAGGCCTTAGTCTCCAAACGTGGAGGTGGTCGCAGGTTCAATTCCTGGCCTGGCGACATTTGCTGCATGCTTCCCCTCTCTCACTACCCTCTTTCCTGTTGAACTACTTTCAAATAAAGGCCACTAGAGTCATCAGAACTTTAAAAAATATATTTATGATTTCTTGTCACATAGATAAATGTGATTTGCATCACCAAATTATTATTGTACCACAATGAAAATGAAAACAGTTTAAAATACTAAAACTAACAATCCCAACAATACGCACAGTTTAGTTTTTTTTCTTAAACCTCATTATTTGGAATTCTTGTGACAACAATAAATCAAAATTTTTATGAGAAATTTATCACAATAAATGATAAACTATTTGATAAATTCCCACCCCTTGTTTAGGAACATATGCTATGACTATTAATAACCAAAAGACAAAATTGTTATCCAAACCTACTATTTTTATTTAAAAACCTGCAATATAAATTTTTCAATTTTAATCAATACAGTTTTCAATTCAGCTCCAACTCACAACGAAAAATGTCTCTAATCACTTTTCAAAGAGAAAAATTTTAAAAAGTAAATACTATTTAATTATACAATAACATTAAAAGTCAACAAAGCTCATTCCAAGTTAATGCTAGTTATCAAACCATGTCTCTAACTGGTAGCATTCACTCCATCCTGAAAGGTAGCAGGTGCACTGTGAGTGTCGCCAAATTTGCAGCAATCCCTCATGCTGAGCATGCAATCGGCGACAGTAGAAAGGAAAACGCCCCTGACAGGTTTAATAAGCAATACTTAATTAGCAATCAATATGTTTAATTATTTTAGAAACAGTAGGAATAAAATGATTGCTTCTTTCTTTTAAGTTAAGAAATAAACGTTTTCACATTTTTGTCTTTTGAAACTATGGAATAGGCTTATACAGGAAAATGTCACACAGTCTCATGCCTAGCTGTTAGCTATGCCAATTATCATTATCAGACAGGAACATTAGTCTAATGAAATGAAAAACTGAGCAGAGGAAGTTGTGTTCCTGTTAGTAGCTGTGCCTCAGTGCAGCAGCGGAGCGGCGATGACGTCAGCTGTGAAGCTGTCAGCGCCTACACTTGTAAAACATTCCACTGGATGACAATCAGCAACCACAGTCACACACAATGACTGGGACAGGATGGCTGAAATATTGAGGCACAAGCGGAAACTCAACTGAACGGACAAAATTCCTCGTATTCTTAGAATCAAGGTCAGCTCCCTATTGAAGCCGCTTTCTGCCAGGCTTTATCTCACCGCTATGAACCACTTTCACTAGTTTGTGAATTTTTTTGACCTAAGAAAAAGATTTGAAGAAAGATAGCAGAAAAATAGCTTCTGGTCTCTGAACAGTGTGGGCTGTACACACAGACACAAGAGCTTTCTACGAAAACTGGAGCCTAGAGGAGAACCAGAGCCATGATACCAGCAGGAGCTATTTCTGAGACAACAGGAGCAATGAGGAGGATGTTGGTGCTGCTGTCTGGACAGATGACGTTACCCTGGATACCTGGTGGTCCAGAGAGGGAGGTTGTGTCGGTTGTAGTTCTGATTATTATAACAGAAAGTGTTTTGCTGTAAACTTCATTTTTCTCGGGTTCTGAGTTCACTATTACTTCTTTGCGTTTCATTTAATTAGACTGAAAGAATCGAACCTGTTCGTTTTTCCTTCTACTGCAGCTCAGTGTCACTCCCATCGTTCATTTTCAGGGTAACATGACTGATTAGTTAGGTCTGCATACATGCCTCCCTGCATGATAATCAGCTGTGTTACATGGATTTGTGAGTTTTCTCTGAGCTGAAAACGGAGTCAGCAGCGGATTGGTGGGGTGATGCATGCAGATGTGATGGCTACGGATTGGTTCCTGAAGATTTACTAGAATTGTTATTGTTCCTACATACAAAACTGGGTAAAACAATGTTCTGGCACATTTACTACTAAACAATTATTTGTTATTTTTAACAAATGAGAATTTAAAAAATGACATCAACAATTCTAAACATCTCACTGTGTCAGGAATGCAGGTATTACTTTTCATTTACATTATCAATGAGTGTTTTCATCATTCAACTCAAAGTATGATCAGGAACAATGTTCTTATCTTTGTCCAGACTCGTGAGAACTTTTGGTGCATTATAACCCTGGAGTGTCCCTGTTATAAACAGGGAGTGAAGCGGAGAGTGTGGGGTCACCAAGAAGACCGCTGGCATCTCCATGTGGTGGCCACATCATGCACCGTTATGGCTGCACCTCTGAAGTTACTAAGCAGTGATCAGTATTAAAATTTTACCTTTTATGTCTAAATCTTCTAGAGGAAACCCCTCGTTGTGTGTTCATCTTATGTCTACCTGTTCATTTAGAAGTGGCCTGTGGTGAAAACAATGGCTGGGGAAAAAAAAAAACCTTCTAGTGATTTTAGGAAGAACACACCTCAGAGTATCAAAATATTACAAAAACAAAGATATTGTCCATACAAAATCATGTCTGTTTTTTCTCTTTTCCTTTCCTCCTCTGCTAAAACACAGCACAGGTACTCTACAGTAGCTCTAGTCATTTATCTTTAAACATCAGCCTTACACTGCAATCTAAGAGTCAAAGTATAAAATGACAGAATTTAAGAACACCTGTGTTCTACTCAAACAACAAATCTTGGCAAACTACCAATTGGTAATTTTAGCTTCAGGCACTTTGTTCACTTTTAAAGCAGCATTAACAGAAGGATTCTCCCTGCTACAGCACTGAATGCAGAGATTACTGGCTGTTAGAGGATTTTTTTGGACCACCATTTATTAACTATGCACTTAAACCAAAAGCATATACTTTTATGAATTTAAGAAGAAATTAGCATATTTCTTCCCCTTTAAGTAGAATATCAGGGTTTCCCCCA